>NC_064562.1:70735069-71038099 GCF_937001465.1 Orcinus orca
AAACAACCTAAGTGTCCATCATCGGATGAATGGATAAAGAAGATGTGGCACATATATACAATGGAATATTACTCAGCCATAAAAAGAAACGAAATTGGGCTATTTGTAATGAGGTGGATGGACCTAGAGTCTGTCATACAGAGTGAAATAAGTCAGAAAGAGAAAGACAAATACCGTATGCTAACACATATATATGGAATTTAAGAAAAAGAAAGAATATCAGAAGAAACTAGGAGTAAGACAGGAATAAAGACACAGACCTGCTAGAGAATGGACTTGAGGATATGGGAAGGGGGAAGGGTAAGCTGTGACAAAGCGAGAGTGGCATGGACATACATACACTACCAAACATAAGGTAGATAGCTAGTGGGAAGCAGCCTCATAGCACAGGGAGATCAGCTCGGTGCTTTGTGACCGCCTGGAGGGGTGGGATAGGTAGGGTGGGAGGGAGGGAGTTGCAAGAGGTAAGAGATGTGGGAACATATGTATATGTATAACTGATTCACTCTGTTATAAAGCAGAAACTAACACACCATTGTAAAGCAATTATACTCCAATAAAGATGTTATATATATATATATATATATATATATATATATATATATATATATATATATATCTCCAAGGGAAATGAAAACTATATCAAATAAACATGAACAACATTGAATCTCCTTTAACTCATCCTATATGTTGAGTCTTAGCTAATCTTACTTGTTCTAGCATTTCTGTAATATTATTGTAAAATAATTTGATGCCTGGTTGGGATGAATCTTTCTGAAGGTCACTGGCAATATGATAATCATCAGTTGCCATAGTTAAACAGTGCTTTCATCAGTAAGGTGTGAAGCAAACTAAAAACTTCATTTACTTCTCAATTTCAACAAAATTTCAACCAGTTTCATATCAAGAAGTCATTGTTTCTATTGTATATATGAAATTCTAGTTTGAATTGCAGTTGAGGTGTTTATGCTCCTTTTCTCCTGAGTTTAAGTTTAGAATCTGAAAAAGAAAAATTCTAAATCTCATTTAATAAACAATCTAATAATTCACTCAAATTTTTTAAAATTTTAAATTTATTTGCATCATCCTGGAAATCAGATCTTCTTATTTTCTATTTGATAGTCTTTCTAAAGTTTACCCTATAAGGGACTACAAACATACAAACATGCATACATGCACACATGCATGTACACTACATGCAAACATACTGATAGAAAAATATAATCCATGATATTGAATAGTTTCTACTTTCAGATAGAAGACAAAATTTGTCCAAAATTTCTTAAAATTTTACCCATAATTAACTTCAACAAGTCATTTCAATGGCCATACTCTGAACTATATTACACCCATAAAACTTCAAATTCTGAAAGTTTATATGATGGTCTTCAATTATCTATTTGGATCTTCTGAGTCAGTATCCAATCATTTCCAATACAGTGATCCAAGCAACTACTACCAGTACTTCAGTATTGTCTCACAAGAAGAAACTCATTTGCCAAAAGAAACTGTGTATTCCTTGAATGCATGCCCACTATATTCCCGGTTTATTTCTAAATGTTTACCATTTAAGAAATTTAATAGTAATAGAAGCACTATGACGTAGGAAATATAATCACCATTTTACAGACAAAGAAACTGAGGCAGAGAGGTTCAGTGATTTGCCAGAGGTCACTGTCCTAATAAGGAAGAGAGATAGACAACCAGACAACTCAATCCCTGCACTAGATGCTTCTCTATGACAAAATAAGCTGGATTTAAGTACTTCTTGCTTCCTTTAGATATGTCATACCCTGGGAAGCTCACTACAATCCCTACTACTTCTCATTGTCATCCTTTCACAGGGGTCAAAAAAGTATGCCTGCATTTTTTTATATATATATAGTTGATATCTATCTATCTATCTATCTATCTATCTATCTAAATCTCTTGGTGGTTGTAAAGGAGATTATTCCTAACAAAATAAGCAAAGGTCTGCTTTATATTATTAAGATGGCCACTGTTAACACTTAAGCTTGTAATCCTTACTTCCATCTTTATAAAAAGTCCTTTTTTTTCATTTAGTTACCATTTTTCTTCAACCTCTTAGAGACCTCCAGTTATAAGACTTTCCTTCAGCCAAATTATGCTTCCACTTGTGGGGTTTCTTCTTTTTTCTTTTTTTAGCTCTAATAGGACAACACTTGAACTATTTCACTTATGTTGCTTAATCATTCTAGCCCACGGTACTCATTTGGCAATGGATTGTTCCACATACTGAACTGTGTCCTAGTCTGTAATGTTGTCAACTTCTATTCTTCCTTCTACTGCTGACTGAGTGATCTTTCAAAAATGCAAATCTGATCATGTTGTCCACCTGCTTATAATATTCTGTGGCTGTTTATGGCCTATGAAATGAAGGTTGAGTCTTTTAGGACTCAGTACACATTCCAAACTCTGTCGTTCAACTTATAGAAGCAGATCTCAGTCTCTGTGTATAAAATTGATTAATACTGAATCTTTTGAATATAGAGACTTTCCGTCTCAATTTTACAGACTTCCTTGACATTTTAATAGTTTAGCAGTACTTGTTCCTTTTATAGAAATCTGTGAAAATTTGACAAATTTAGAATATGTAGTCTTAAAGATATGTAAACATTTTATTTGAAGGATTTTTAAGAAAGAATTCAAACACCTATGGATTATTTCTATATATTCAGTGGGTTGTATAGGAAAATGATAATATGTATCTTTAACCTCAATTTTGTATGAAAGATTCCCCTATTGCTCAGAAGTTGTCTCAGAAAAAACATGTATATTTGTCTATTATTTTCCTTAATCAGACACTTTGGATGTTTAGAAGCTAGAATTAAAAGATTTTTTTTAGGGCAAAATTAATTTTTAACCTGGGATGTAATAACTTTACTATTTCAAGCCCACATACACGTACTCGGGTAGCTGAGGAATCATGCTTACATCTAGGCTCCTGTGGATGGTGCTTGTATGTCTGTCATCCTGTTTGTGGCCCTTCAGTCAGAACTGGTCTGCCATAATTCTCACAGTAGGAACCAGAATATAAGAAAGCCCCTGATAACACCTCCTATTCAGCCAGACTATTCTCCCATTTCCTCACAGGATCTGCTATTACATTTTTACCTTTCAATTTCTGTGAACTCATGGTTTTACATCTCTGTCTCTAGACTTTACATAAAACCCATCCTATGTTTAATCAGCAGGTATAAATAATCTATTCCAGACATCCCACCTAATATTTCTCTCAACACTCTTATTCTCTGTTCCTACAAGACTGTGATGTTTTGCTCCCTGACTATGCCCTTAGTCTGGAAGAGATTTTAGCAAACAGCAAATATTCAGTGTTGCTATTTTTTGAATGAATGGATGAATGGAAAGCCCAAAACCATAGATGAGGTATTCTTTTTCCACTACTAGTGGGCCTTTGAGACCCAAACAACATTAGCCAGTAGTTCTATCTGAGCTAGTCCAACACAAGCATAGCTCCCCAACCCCGAGTAGGTAAGGATTAAAAACCCTTGCCTCTGCTGCAAGAGTAGTCAACATTTGGTTAACTTTCTTGCATTGTTCCCTGGGACACATGAAAAATGTAAAATGCCAGTTACAGTACTAAGCAAGAGTATTTATATGAAAAGTGTTTCCTGATTTACAAACTGCTTCTGCGCTGTGAGAGGAACTCTGAACTTTGAGCTTTCCTAAGGGCAGTGACTCTCGCAATTGACATGACCACTGCAAGGATTTTACATTTGGGTATGAAGCCATTATGAATACTAGCTCCTGAGATGCATGGAGGTTTTAAACCAGGTGAGATTTTGGATTCCATCTCCTTGTACCTCAGCTGTCTGCTGAATGACTGCTGCAAGGATCTCCGATGAAGAGGAATGCCTCATGTTGGCCTGCTACTAAGCTGGGGTTTCTGACCAATATACGTTTGGATATACTGCCTAAGGTAGCTATGTGAACTAAGAAAACTTCCTCGTGGAAACTGCAGGAAAAAAGGGTGTTCAGAAAACCAGTTTCATGAAATAGACATTTCAAAATTGGAAAATCAAACAGCATATTTGAAATTTTAAATACTTTGCTAGAAATCAGAAGATGTATTTGAAGAGTGATTAGAAAGTATCTATTCAATCTATCAACTATATTTTTTATGAAATACATATATATATTCAGTTTGATACCACCTAATTAACCTATTAAAGAGGCAGCCTAATGCAGTTGAATATTGAACAGGGGATTAAAAATCTTTGGTAAAGTCTTTTAATTATCTGATTGAAAGTTTCCTCTGTTGTAGAACTAGGATGCTAATCCATCTAACAAGATGGTTGTGAAATCAAAATGGGATATTACAAGTAAAAGTGAGTTGAGAATTTTAAAGCATTAAAAAATATTGAAATATTATCAAACTGCTAACAATGAAACATCCAAATACAAAGAACTCTGGGAAATATACTTAAAACTCTGACATGAAATATTTTTGCACTTCAATCAAAAGGTATGATTATATATTCCACAGTCACATAATCAACTGTGCACCATATTGGCAAAATTGATAAATTTGCCAATTTACCTGCTTTGGTTTAGCAGATATCTATATATTTTACCTTTCTTACATTAGTAACAGTTTGAATGGGCCACAAAATTTGACTGCATTCTCAACTTGGATTAAGTTAATCCAGTTTTACCATGGAGTCACTCAGACCCTGTTTCCTATCACACCATTTTCCTTCGGATCACTCAGCTCCAGTGCACTACCCTCTTTGTTAGACTTCATCCTAGGGCATTATACATTTTACAACATCTGCAACCCTTGCCTTTCTGTCACCTTCTTGATCCCCATTTTCATATATTCTCATTTCTGTGCCATTTTCCTCATAGTTTTTATCATTACATAAAATGTTATTAATGTTTATTAAAATATAACATGTTTATTAATTTTTATTTTAGTCTCTCCCTCCACTATGTTGTAAGTTCCATGATAACAGCAATATTTTTTTTTGTTTAGTTTGTTTTGATTTTAAACCCATGATTAAATTACAGGCCTCAGTAGCTGACAAAGAGTAGAAATTCAATATATATATATATATATATTCCTTGGCTTTTAGTTCAGAACAATAATGTCTAATTTACATTGGAGAAAGTTCCCTCTATTATTTTGGAATAATTTCCTACCTCATATTGTCTTTCTTCTCTGCTGGAATTTCTAATAGATGGCTTTTGGGGCTGAGCTACATCACTATTAAGTTGCCCTTATGCCTTTTCTATTCTGTTGCTCATTCTGCTAAATTACTCTTTTAAAAAAAAAAAAACAGTGATCAAAATTTTAATTTCCACAATCTTCAGGTAATTCTCTTCTGTGACAACTTTTCTTTAAGTATAACAGCTAAATGGCAAATCTTGTGCTAAAAATCAAGCCTTTCCAATTCAAGTTCAGCTTTCTTTCAATACTTTCACAAGTTTTTAATATTTACTAGAATAAATAAGTCATAGGAATAACTTTTCCTTTTCTTGTCACATTTCCTTTTCCCTCAAATGGAAACCCAATAGTTGTAGAAAGTTTGGTCTAAGGTGTAGAAGTGAAGATTCCTAGTGGCAGCTATAGTTTCTCCTAAAAGGGTTAACTAGTTGATTCCAAGCATATACTTCACAAAAGAATTCCATAACTGCCTGCCTGAAGAATCCCTAAAAACATATGTGACAAGTTCCCCATTATCTCCCAAATTTACAGTTTATGATAATTCTCAGTATCTAGGGATGGAGGTAAGGAAGACTTCCTATGTTGTTCAAACACCTCACTGCTAACACGTCCCATACAAATCTTCTGTGAATTGATTCATTCCTTCACGGAAAGTTGTATCATGAAGTGGCCAAAAGTCTTACCAGGTAGGGTATTTTTTTTGTCACCTATTTTTACTTACCCCTTTTTTGTGCAAGAAACTTAAATTTCCTCTATAGTTTTATATAGTTTCCATATTGCTATACATTCTTTTTTTTTTTTTTTTTTTTTTTTGCAGTATGCAGGCCTCTCACTGTTGTGGCCTCTCCCGTTGCGGAGCACAGGCTCCGGACGCGCGGGCTTAGCAGCCATAGCTCACTGGCCTAGCCGCTCCGCGGCATGTGGGATCTTCCCGGACAGGGGCACGAACCCGTGTCCCCTGCATCAGCAGGCAGACTCTCAACCACTGCGCCACCAGGGAAGCCCCTGTTATGCATTCTTTAAGGATTTGGAAAAACTTATTCTGAGTATTTTAGTAAATTTCAGATCTCCCCCACCTCCCCTGAGCATTTCCTCAAAATTGCATCTAAGTTTATGTAGGCTCACAAATGTCAAAATCTGAGAAAAAAAGAAAGCATTTCTTAGAAAATATAATCTCATCACATATATACATAAAACAATTTTAATTTTTTCATCTACTTAACCAATAAATATTTATTTTGCATCCATTAACTGCTCAAGAAGCCAACAATTCTTTCTGCCCTGAAAGAATTTGTTGTATAGAATATGAGATAGCAAGAAAGCAAGTAATTACAATACAACTTGATAAGTTCTACTGTAGGGGTAAAACACAGAACACAGGCTTGGGTAGCCATAGGAGAGCCACCTCATCTAGTCTTAGAGAAAGAAGCAAAAATATCCCTAAGGAAATAATATGTGAAAATAAATCTGAAGTAGATAAGAGTTATTCAAGCAGAAAGTAATTTCAAGTAGAGGTACTGTCATATGTAAATGAGGGCTGGTGAGAGAGGCCACAATGTATTGTGGAATTGTAAGTCATTAAATAGGACAAGAGGTAGAGCTGAGAGATTAATGAGAGGTAAAGCTGGAGATGCAAGACTAGGTCAAAGAATAAAGAATTTTTATATCATTTTAATGAGTCAAATCTAAAACTAAAAATAATGCAAAGTCATTGAAATCTTTCAAACATTGGGGTCATACAAACAAAGCTGAAATTTTGAGTGACAACTCTGACTATAGTGTGGAAACAACTTGAAGGGTGGGCAGCCTGAGACAGAGAGACCAGATAGGCAGCTCTTGAAATAATTCAGGTCACATGGGATTATGGATTAAAATAATTCAATGGAAATGATAGGGAGAGAATGAGACAGAGAGAGGTAAGGAACAGGGAGAGAGACTTGAGAAGTTTAAAGAAGTAGTGGTGATAAGACTAGCAATTGATTAGCACTGAAAAGTCAGAATTTGGATAAAATGTCTAGTATTGTTAAAGCAGGCAGGTAGCTAGATATGAGCACTGGGAACAGTATGTTGCACCACCTAGAGTCGGGTGTAATTAAGAAGAAAGTCTGAAACAGATGTTAAAATGCTGCATACCATATCAAACAGGGAAATTACTTCTCTTTGATTAAGAATAAGAACATAGCAAAAAAGAACAAGTACAAAAGTTCAACATATAGTTAATCACCCAAATGTCAGTCTTAAATAAAGGCCAGCATTCGGATACCTGACATGACAGGAAGAGAACCCTGTTTTGTCAGTCTCATAGTTCCCATGAGATACTTTTGGGCACATACCAAATCCTACTGCCATAGTTGGCCTTGATTCTCCTTAATGGATGCCATTCAGCTACCGTTCTCTGATCATTCTGACAGAAAACTGAAGTCTGAAAAGACCTTGTTTGTTCGTCCTTTAATATCCAGGGGGAACAGTGTGCTTCATGTTCCATCTGTGAATCATCCTTATTTTAATCAGTATCTCTTACATAACCTAAAAGAGAAATTGATTGAAGCTGTTACTTTCCTGGCAAAGAGAAATTTTTTATTTGCAAAAATCTCAAGAGAAAAATAAGCACAAGCACAGACAGAGCAGTTACCTTTGGCATAGATACACACTGTATTACTGCTTTAACAGCATTACACACTCAAAAAATGACACAATTCAGATATTACTTAGGGAAGTCTGAAACTCTCCCTATTGTGATTACAAAGTGTTATAAATATTTCTCTATTTCAAATTCTCTCTCTCTCTCTCAACATATAATGACAACTTTGTTAGCTGATAAACAATCAGGCACTGAAACTCTATTTTCACCTTTTCATCTTTTTAGTCTCTTAAGCAACAGAGAATTTAGTGATTTGGGACTCCGGAATTCTGAGTAAGAACTTTCTTCTTGGACAATGCAAATACCTTGGATTTTATTAACTAGCTGAGAAAAGAATCAACCAAGTAACACTTTTGTAATGGGTGTCTATAATAGGAAGTAAAAATAAAAAAACATTCTAGTCTCAAATTCCAATTAGGGTATGGATCCATAATGTGACAAATCACTAGCCAGCTTCCTATTAAAATCCAAGAAGCAAAGTACAGCACTGAAATAAAGCTATGGCAAGGGGGGTGACTTGGTAAACCTCATATAAGTTGTAAGGCAGCCCAATAGGCAAAACGGTTTGGATAGAGAGAAGAAAACAAGTAAGAATGTGTTCTTCGCTGCTTGCGGCAACTCAGCTTTCAGCGACCACAGAAAAGTTTCAGAAATCATAAAACATGCTCCTGAAAGAGCTAAGGAGTAAAAATATCATTGTGCAGATCTGACTTAATATTGGCTATGGGGAGTTGAGAAAATATTGGAAGTGTTTGGTTTGTCATGTGCTGTCTCACAATTTAACATATTACAAAAACCAACTCTGCTTTGCATTTTGATTTTGGTTTAAGATATTCAGGTTTCTACAAGAACAGTCATTAGATATTAAATTCTGAATAAGGACCAGGCAGTGGCTGCTGCATATCCTTATTTATTATTTAAACTGGGAGCTCCAAGACACATCGTGGTGAGTTTTCTTCCGCCAAACATATCCCTCTTTGCCTTTCTTCAGAGTGGATACCAGCTGCTGGCAATAGGATCCACCAGATTCTGGGACTGGCTGAAGGCTCAGCTCCCACTACATTATAGATCAGATCCTCCCTCTTCCCAGTACAGACTCCATCTTTTCACAAGTGTGTCTCCTGAGAGAACTCCCCAATAAACCTTCTAAATTCAACTCATCCTGAAACAAATTGATAGTCTGTTTCCAGGGAACACAATCTAGGGCACCATTAAACAGAGCAAAAGTTATTCCAATCATATTATAATTTCTACACATTTAATTTTGATTTATTTGTTTTATTAGAAAATCACAGAAAAGCTGCAGTAATGATAATCTTCCAAATGTTAAATGGGGCTATAAAAGTTTTCAAATAAAATTTCATCTATAAAATTGATATTTGAGAATCTTCCCTCAGTTTCATAGGGTAAAATCCTGCTTCTTTTTTTATTGTGATGAAACATCAAATGAGTGCTGTGTTCCAAAACTAAATGTCTCAACTGTATGACTTGCCGTTAGCAAGGAACAGCAACAAAGATTTAGTTTGACCTCCAAATCAAGTATGAAGATGTATTGTGACTTATAATTGAAATTAAGAAAATAATCATGCAAATAAATAAAAGTGCTATATTTGGGAGAAAAATTTTATTTCAAGTCTTTTGATCCTTATGAAAGAAAGCATGTGATATTTGAGGCATTATTCCTTCCTGAAGGATCACCAAGCAGAGATTTCTCTAATAATTGAGGACCCTATTTGTAATTTAAAAACCTGGCAGTCTTTTCAGTAAAAATAATTTTAGAAGGGGCTTTATGACATTCTTTTACACACATATCTTTAACATTTACATTGCTCATTTCTTTTCTCTCCTACCCACTGTGCTTCTACATATATACAGATATTCGTGATTTTCAACTGTGTCTGATGACAGACTCCAACTTAGACAAAACAATAATATAGGACAATGAAGAGATAAATTTTGGTGAATATTCCATGACATCATTCCATGTATACTCTTCCCTCCCTTCCCATCAGCACATACTCTCTTCATATGTCTAGTCTGCTCATGTTGTTCTAGTTATCTTAACCAGGGTAAAATTAATGTAATAAATACATGACACAGTTTGGACAAGAAAACTTGTATAGTTTTTCAAATCACTCCTATTGATTCTGATGCAATTTAACTTGCTTGGTCTCTCTAAAGAGTCACTGTATACTAAAGCGTAAGGAATGTAGTACATGTACCATTTTAGAAGCATTTGCATTGAAAGAAAAAAACATGAGGAGAGAAAAACGACATTTAGGATTCAGAAATAAATGTCTGCTTATTGAATTTCAGGCACTAGTGAAAGAATATATTTGAGGAGGTTCTGTTTCAGAGCTCATCAATTTATACCACGAAACTCCTTTCACCATGAACACAAAAGTTCACTCATTTATTGAATTTTGGTTAAACAGTGACCAACATAATGTCCTGATAAACCTTTGATTATCTGATTTTTAAAAATAATGTGTATTACACTACTATATATACAATAGATAACTAATAAGGACCTACTATATAGCACAGTAAACTCTATTCAATACTCTGTAATGGGGCTTCCCTTTTGGCGCAGTGGTTGAGAGTCCACCTGCCGATGCAGGGGACACGGGTTCGTGCCCCGGTCTGGGAAGAACCCACATGCCGCGGAGCGGCTGCGCCCGTGAGCCATGGCCGCTGAGCCTGCGTGTCCGGAGCCTGTGCTCCGCAACGGCAGAGGCCACAACAGTGAGAGGCCCGCGTACCGCAAAAAAACAAAAAAAAAACAAAACTCTGTAATGGCCTATATGGGAAAAGAATCTAAAAAAGAGTGGATATATGAATATGTATAATTGATTCAATTTGCTGTATACCTGAACTAACATAACATTGTAAATCAAATATACTCCAATAAAATTTTTTTTAAAATAATGTGTATTAAACATTAACATATCTTTGCCAACTGCAATATTTTGGAGAAATTGTGGCTCTAAGATACCAGGGCATATTACATATTAATCTACTGAACAATTTAATTTTAACATTCATATTCTAGTCATAAATTAGAGAATGGAGGGTTTTTTGTTTGTCTTATCTAAATACATTATTGAAATGGAAACCCAGTTAATAGGAATTGTGTAGAGTTATTTTTCAGGATCCTGAATCCCCAATCAGTTGCTATTGTAGCAGACTACTCTTGGCTTCTCCCCTAGTCTTGGGAGACTTGGGGTCCTTACCTCTTTTGGAAAACTGCAGTATTGTCCATTTATTTGTATGTATGGCCTTCCTAATCAATAGCCACTAAACAAAGTAATGATGTTTTGAGTACAAAGAGTAAAATTATCAGAGAAAAAACTTGGACATAGAAAAGTAGATCTTGACTAATTCTTTTTGCTACATCCTTAAATACCTTGCTATACATCCTGTCACATTAGCTTGAATGGGTAAATTCTGTATCTAAGTTGTCTCAGCCTACTCAGTTACCTCTTAGAGCAGAGTTTGCTACCTACATATTTTCTTTAAACATATTACTTATGAGATGTCCCTTGAGCAAACAACATGGCAAACATTAAAATTATATCTCATGCTCTCTGGGCAACCATCTACAAAATTCATATTGATATAACACCTGCTGAAATTTGTCTATATTACCCAGGCAATTCTTGGAATTTTGAATGTAAATTGATTTTGCTTAGCTCCATCAGGCCCTTGGTGTATTTGTACCCTATTCATGGGTCATGAGACAAACTTCTTAAAGATTCAGTTCATTAAAAAAAAAGCAATGAGAAATGTTTCCATTGCTACGTATGTTTTGTACATTTCACAGTAACAACTTAGTTTCTTTTTAGTTTTTCATCTATTTAATTATTCAATGATCTTTCAGGTTTTGCTAGGTGCTAGGCATGGTTCTTGCTGCTAAAGATATAGCATTGCTGTGGATATAGTGAAAATGAGTGGAAAATTACCTATCTATCTATCATCTATCTAATCTCTTTGATAATTTCAAAGAGAAATTTTTTGTAGGATTTTTTTATTCATCCAGTTTAGGATTTGCTGAGATTCTTGGCTCTGTAGGTTGTGGTTTTTCATTAATTTGGGATATTTTGGGACACTATTCTATCAAATATTTTTCTGCTCAATTTTTTCTCTCCTTTTTCTGGAACTCCATTTACAAATATTTAGATTAAATTATATTGCCCCACAAGTCACTGAGGTTCTGTTTAGTTATTTTTTAGCTTTTTTTCTCTATTCTTCAGATTGAATCCCTATTGGCTTGTATTCAGATTTTTTTCTGAAGTCTCCAATCTAATGTTAAACTCATCCAGCTAATTTTCATTCCATTAATTTTGCTGTAACTTCTATAATTTTTATTTTATTTTTATGACCTTAATTCCTTTGCTGAAATTCTAAATCGATTTAGTTATTGTTATGAGATAATTTATGTTCCCTCAAAATTCATATGTTGAAGTCCTAACTCCTCTAATCTCAGAATGTGACCTTATTTGAAGATGTGATTAGTTAAGCTAAAGTGAGGTCCTTAGTATGAACCATAGTCCAATATAACTATTATCCTTACAAAAAGAGGACATTTAGACATAGCCATACACACAGGAAGAATGCCATATGAAAATGAAGGCAGAGTTTGGGAATATCCTTTTATAAAGAAAGGAATACCAAAGATTGTAGCAAACCACTAGAAGCTACATGAGAGGAGTGGAACAGATTCTCTCTCATAGCCCTCAGAAGAAATCAATCCTGCAAACACCTTCATCTTAATTAAACTTCTTGCCTCCAGAATGGGAGACAATACTTGTATGCTGTTTAAGCCACCGAGTTTGTGACACTTGGTTATGATCGATTTAACAAACTAGCACTACTTCTTTCTTTCCAATTACTGAATGTATTTTAAACAGTCATTTTAAATTTCGTGTCTCTTATATCAACATCTCAGTCATTTTATGACTATTTATATTGTCTGGTCTTGAAAAGTGTTACCTCACATACTTTTTGCAGGTTTATAATTGTGGGAGTGGAAGAGTAAAGTTAGTTCTTGTTAATATATTTTGGTCAGAAGGTGAAACCAGTATTACAACCTTTAAACATATTTATCATAATTATTTCAAAGTTCACATCAGATAACTATAATCTTTTGATCTCTTTGGCTATGTTTCTAAACTTCCCCTCGTTTAGGTGACTTATTTCATCTTGATAGTCTAGATAAATTTTTATTTCTATTGATACTTTTTAATATAAAAGATTTAAGGACAACTTATACATCTGGATAATATTATTTTCCTTTAAGCTTCTGACAACAGTTGGGACAGAACACCTTAATCCCTTTGAGTCACAATATTCTTGATTTTATATCACCAAAAAAATTTTTTTAACTCATGTAAATTATTAATTCATTTTTAAAAGATATTTATTAAACATCTATAATATTCTGGCTGCTGTTCTAATCTGGGTATAAAAATATGGGTAAGACAGACCTGGTCTCTGACATGATAGAGCTAGTGGAAGGAAAAAAATAAAAATGGGAAAAAATTTAAACAAAGTAATTTCAGATAGTAATTTAAATTGTGCAGAACAGTAGAAAAAAATAGTGGAACTGGGTGGGATAGGAGTGGTCCTGCTTTAGAGAGGGTCATCCAAAAGGCCTCATTTAATAAGGTGACATCTGAGCTATACATACCTGTCAGGTAAGAAGAACAGTCCACTAGATGTGGACTCCAGGCCAAAGATAGCACAGAGGCAAATAATTTGAAGAACATGAAAAGGCATTAGGTTAGAAGTTTCCCTAAATTCAAGTGAATGAAATTATTTTGAAATTTTCCAAATATTGGACAAATACAATATTTTTTTATCGATTTTACAGATTTATTTCCACATAATTAGTGAAAATAATACTGATCCCAGTTTCAATACTCCAAGGTTCTTCCCTTAACAATAAACATGATAAATATTTATAGGTTAAGTTGTTGTTGATACCTTTGAGGTACTCCACCAATTTATACCATCTATGCAGAGAAAAGAGAGCATTCCATCTCTGCATTCAAGAACCTTAACATATATTGGGAGAAGAAAAGATAATCATAAAAATATATCATCAATAAAACATTTGTTAACATTAGATTCACAATATGAGTATGTTATATTATATTATACTACTGCCAACTCATTTGTGTAGACTGGAAAAGTTATAGTAGATCTGAGACAATAGTGGAATTGTGAATATTACTAGTAGTTAAGAACTAACCCTTACTGAAGTCTTATTCTCTTCCAATCATATACTGACTGATTTAATTCTAATATTACACTATATGGTAGATAATTCTGTTGACACTTCGAATTCACAAATGAAGAAACTGAATTACACAGAGGTATTAATAACTTCCCCAAGGTCACAGCTTTAGTTAAGTGTTAGAACTGACTTCAGAGTTTATACTAGGCAGAGAGATATATAAACAGATATCCATATAGACTTTATAGATGAGAAGCATATAAGTTTGAATTTTGAAACACGGTAGGGTAAAGATAACAAGGAAGATATAAATATTAATATAAATATTAATTTTTATATTTTTCTGGCTTTAGGCCAGAAAAGAAATTGAAAAAATATTGCAGGTGGAAAATACAGTGACACAGATTAATCAGATTCTTACAAGGGTCTTTCCACATATAACATTGCCTGATTATGGGAATTCCATGTAAAACAAAACAATCAGAATCTTTTCCTATTTAGCAATTGCTTAATAAATGACATATTTTTAAATTTAAATGAGAAAAATTCTTCCATTATCTTTTTCTCCACATGTCTTTCAGTTATATTACAAAGGTCACTAAAATGTAGACCTGTTAACAACAAAAACAATTTGCCTATGTACTTGTATGCCCCATATTTTTAAAAAACATTATATACATAAAACATTATATATATATATATATTTTATACCTAATAACTCCTTTTGACTCAATATCAACTTAATCATTCTGTTAAACGAATTTGATTTTTAAACAGAATTACAACTCATTGTTCCCCTAAGGTCAGATCTATTTCATATTCTTTTTCAAAAATTTCCAACTCAGTAACTAGCTAAATAATAAAAAGAAACCAATTTTTAAATAAAAGTATCTTGGAAACCCCATTACATAATTCAGAACAGATGAGGTTTTCCTGAATTTGAATTTCTGAATCATACCCCATTATTGTCATCACTTTTAATAGTATAAAACAGGTAAGACCTAACATAATGCATGATTATATTGAAAGGAAGTAGGATAATAGGGGCTGTGGTCATCCAAAAATCTCAAATCTTAAGCTAAGCATTAAGAAGAAACTAGTAATGCCCTAAACTTTCAAGAATATAGTTTCCTTGGGACTGTATTAAAGTTAGCAAACTTGTTTAATTTAAACTTTTATAACTTTTTTTTTTTTTTTTACTTTGGGCTTGTTTGTCTATTCATTTCTCCTCTAAAATGTTAATTTAGGTTAACACCTTTGAAAAACACTAAACAAATAAGAAGTATATATACCATTAAGGAACTTTTTGACTTAGAATTTCAAAATGTTATATATCTATGCCAAGATCATTGTCATTTGAGCCTTTTTGTGTTTCTGTGTATCCCATGCTTTAAACAATTTTTAAAACTTAGTCATAACTTCCCAAACTATTTATGAACTTACAAATGTTTATAATAATGGTTTTAAAACCAAATATTTTAAAAGAAAATCAACCAAGAATCCACTGTTCTATACAGAAGATAGAAATGTTCTTGCGTCTTGGTGTGTTTCTCCTTGGATGTATCCTGTGTGTGACTCTCTGTGCTTCCTGGCCTTGATTAACTATTTCGTTTCCCGTATTAGGGAAGTTTTCAACTATAATCTCTTCAAATATTTTCTCAATCCCTTTCTTTTTCTCTTCTTCTTCTGGAACCCCTATAATTCGAATGTTGGTGCATTTAATGTTGTCCCAGAGGTCTCTGAGACTGTCCTCAATTCTTTTCATTCTTTTTTCTTTATTCTGCTCTGCAGTAGTTATTTCCACTATTTTATCTTCCAGGTAACTTATCCGTTCTTCTGCCTCAGTTATTCTGCTATGGATTCCATCTAGAGAATTTTTAATTTCATTTATTGTGTTGTTCATCATTGTTTGTTTGCTCTTTAGTTCTTCTAGGTCCTTGTTAAACTTTTCTTGTATTTTCTACATTCTATTTCCAAGATTTTGGATCATCTCTACTATCATTACTCTGAATTCTTTTTCAGGTAGACTGCTCTTTTCCTCTTTCTTTGTTTGCTCTGATGGGTTTTTACCTTGCTCCTTCATCTGCTGTGTGTTTCTCTGTCTTGTCGTTTTACTTAACTTACTGTGTTTGGGGTCTCCTTTCTGCAGGCTGCAGGTTCATAGTTCCCATTGTTTTTGCTGTCTGCCCCCAGCAGCTAAAGTTGATTCAGTGGGTTGTGTAGGCTTCCTGGCGGAGGGAACTGGTGCCTGTGTTCTGGTGGATGAGGCTGGATATTGTCTTTCTGGTGAGGAGGACCATGTCCGGTGCTGTGTTTTGGGGTGTCTGTGACCTTATTATGATTTTAGGCAGCCTCTCTGCTAATGGGTGTGGTTGTGTTCCTGTCTTACTAGTTGTTTTTCATAGGGTGTCCAGCACTGTAGCTTGCTGTTCGTTGAATGGAGCTGCGTCTTCCGTTGAGATGGAGATATCTGGGAGTGCTTTCGCTGTTTGATATTACATGGAGCCAGGACGTCTCTGGTGGACCAATGTCCTGAACTCGGCTCTCGCACCTCAGAGGCACAGGCCTGACAACCCGGCCAGAGCACCAAGACCCAGTCAGCCACACGGCTCAGAAGAAAAGGGAGAAAGGAAGAAAATAAATAAATAAAATAAAATATTAAAATAAAAAATTATTATTAAAAATAAAATAAATTAAAAAGTAATACTAAAAAAAAGAAAGAATGAAGAGAGCAACCAAATCAAAAAACAAATCCACCAATGATAACAAGAGCTAAAATCTATACAAAAAGAAAGGATGGACAGAACCCTAGGACAAATGGTAAAAGCAAGGCTATACAGACAGAATCACAGAAAGAAGCATACACATACACACTCAAAAAGAGAGAAAAATGAAAATAATATATATAGTTGCTCGCAAAGTCCACCTCCTCAATTTGGGATGATTCGTTGTCTATTCAGGTTTTCCACAGATGCCGGGTACATGAAGTTGATTGTGGAGATTTAATCCGCTGCTCCTGAGGCTGCTGGGAGAGATTTCCCTTTCTCTTCTTTGTTCTCACAGCTCCCAGGGGCTCAGCTTTGGATTTGGCCCCGCCGACCGGGTTAAAGGAGCAGCTGACTCGGGGGCTCTGGCTCACTCAGGCCGGGGGGGTGGGAGGGGTACTGAATGCGGGGCGAGCGGCTGGCGTGACGTTGCAACAGCCTGAGGCGCGCCATGTGTTCTTCCGGGGAAGTTGTCCCTGGATCACGGGACCCTAGCAGTGGCGGGCTGCACAGGCTCCCGGGAGGGGCGGTGTGGAGAGTGACCTGTGCTTGCAACAGGCTTCTTGGTGGCTGCAGCAGCAGCCTTAGCGTCTCATGCCCGTCTCTGGTGTCCGCGCTGATAGACGCGGCTCGCTCCCGTCTCTGGAGCTCCTTTAAGTGGCGCTCTGAATCCCCTCCCCTCGCGCACCAGGAAACAAAGAGGCAAGAAAAAGTCTCTTACCTCTTCGGCAGGTCCAGACTTTTCCCCGGACTCCCTCCTGGCTAGCTGTGGTGCACTAACCCCCCGCAGTCTGTGTTCACGCCGCCAACCCCAGTCCTCTCCCTGCGCTCCGACCGAAGCTCGAGCCTCAGCTCCCAGCCCCCACCCGCCCCGGCGGATGACCAGACAAGCCGCTCGGGCTGGTAAGTGCCGGTCGGCACCTATCCTCCGTGCGGAAATCTCTTCGCTTTGCCCTCCACACCCCTGTTGCTGCGCTCTCCTCCGCGGCACCGAAGCCTCCCCCTTCCGCCACCCGTAGTCTCCACCCACGAAGGGGCTTCCTAGTGTGTGGAAACTTTTCTTCCTTCACAGCTCCCTCCCAGTGGTGCAGGTTCCGTCCCTATTCTTTTGTCTCTGTTTTTTTCTTTTTTCTTTTGCCCTACCCAGGTACGTAGGGAGTTTCTTGCCTTTTGGGAAGTCTGAGGTCTTCTGCCAGTGTTCAGTGGGTGTTCTGTAGGAGTTGTTCCTCATGTAGATGTATTTCTGACGTATCTGTAGGGGGAAAGTGATCTCCACATCTTACTCTTCCGCCATCTTGAAGGTCTCAGATGGCAGCTATTTTTAAGATGCTGAGTTAATTCACAGGAACAAAACAAGGCAAATGCCTCCTCTTCTAAAGCAATTGACATTTCAGAACTTCATGAGGTAGTAAGAAGGTAGATTAGACTAATCTATAAGAAAATACAGAAAATACAAATATAGAGTAAGCCTGTTGTAAATAAGTAAAATCCTTCAAGCTTAGCTGAACTCTGGTAAGAGGCTGAGTTCAAATGTCTTAATCCTAGTTCACTGTCAGATTCATTGTGGAACCTCTAAACATATCATTGGGCTTGCAATTCATTCCCTTGTTATATGCAAAATGAGGATAATTCCAGACTATAGTGTATTGTTGATACAGTCTATAAACTATGTCTAATAACATAAAAAGATAACATACTAACATTACATTTTTATTGTAAAAATCCAATAAGGTCAATTTAAATGTATTAGCTTGTGAAGTACTGTGCTTCTTTATAAAAGCCACATTACAAATGGAAATCATCTATACACTTTATTTTATATAATGTAAGATACCATTATTTTGGGTACCACTAGGAAAGAATAAAATGCTGCCAGTTAAAATATACAATTCTTTCTTATCACTTCATATTTTTTGTTTTGTTTTAAATTTTATTCATTTTTATCTTATTGACAATTTTTTACAGTTACAAAGACATGCATTTTTACCACATGAGTAATAATTATTTTTGTTCCATTCTGCAAACACAATAAATTTTGCTTTCAATATGAAAATATGCTTCTAAATTTTGAAGACTTCAAATCTTTTATTATGGAAAACTTTTAATATATCCAAAGGTAGAGAGATAATTATAATGAATCGGTGCATCCTTCACTCAGATTCAATAACTATGACGTCACTTCTACCTTCATTCATTTCCCTTCTTTTTCACTAGAATACATAAAGGAAATAATGTAATTTATTTATAGTTCAATATATATGTATAGTTCAACTTATATCTCTAAAATACATTTTTGAGGTATATAATACATAATAATAATATCAGTATCACAACTAAAATATGAGTATATCTCCAACATTATCAAATTTCTAGACAGTGTGGAAAGGCATTTTAAATGCCAATTTAATTTTGAAATTCTAATAGTATAGTAATACAATGAACTCAAATGAGGCGAAGATAATAGTTTTAATAACTATCTTTAAGTTTCTATACCTGGAGACAAAGACATCTATACCATAAATGCTGTCTGCATAAAATGCTTTTAAGTAGTGTATGAATTCCTGAGATGTTAAAGTGAAAGATTGTATTTCTAAAATGTGAAATATGATTTAAGTACTATAAATCTTTTTCTCTTTCCCATGTAATTTATGACATTCTGAGATTTTGTGGATAATAATATTTTTGTAATGGGTGAGTAAACTATTAACCTTCCAAGGGTACATCCACTTGTTTAGCATTGTTTTAAATAGCATAGTTCCCAATATTTGACTTTCATTTTTTTTTTTTTTTTTTTGCGGTACGTGGGCCTCTCACTGTTGTGGCCTCTCCCGTTGCAGAGCACAAGCTCCGGACGCGCAGGCCCAGCGGCCATGGCTCACGGGCCCAGCCGCTCCGCAGCACGTGGGATCTTCCCGGACCGGGGCACGAACCCGTGTCCCCTGCATCGGCAGGCAGAGTCTCAACCACTGTGCCACCAAGGAAGCCCTTGACTTTCATTTTTGATATTCCAGTCAAGATTTCATATCCCAAAACTTAACAATATTTTGTCATCTCTTCAGGACCAAAACTAACCATCAGTCATAGTTCACTGAAACACTCAGATAGTGAGGGATAGTTCTTGGGTGATGAAACCAGTTAGGCATTTTCTATGCTAAGTACAAATACAAAATTCTCAACTATGTTCCAACAAATTCTCTCAGAGTATTTACCATCTCACAAAAGCAAGTATAGGCAAACTTCCTCAGCAATGTTATTTTGGCAGATACTGTCAATCAGCTGACTCAGTGTTCGTTCCAACATCTTCCTGGTATGCATTTTACACTACAGAGGGCAGATGCTAGAAAGTTTATAACTCAGTTTACAGATATGTTTGAAGTTTCACCTATCAAATTCATCTGCAAAATATTTGGAAAGCAGAAATAGAGCACTGCAAGGTAGAAGTCTGCCTAACATCTGCTACTTTTGCTGTTTTCTCTGGCAAATGCATTTGCCTCCCTCACCCACTCCCCCATCCTGCTCAACAGCTATTTCAGAGGTCTTAGTACCCATTCCCTGGTTTTAAGGGCATCAGGATGCAATGTGTGAGCATTTATTTTTCTGCTGCATATTGAAGCAGAAGAGGCATAGTTCTGTAGCTGGTAGCTGTACCACCATTTTCCTATTTTAGCACAAGCCTTCCTGGTAATGGCAGGAGTAGCATGCTGCTATGGTGAGAACTTCCAGATTCTACCATTTCCTGGTAGCTCTAGAGAGGCAGTCAAATTCTTGGCAGCACAGAACTGCCTCATGACTTTGGGCATCTTTCTTGGAAGATTACCTTGGAGTGTGTTTTTGAGTCCGCCCATATATTACACAAGCTGTGTAATACCGTTCTAATAAAACGTATTTTGTTTAAAATAGAGTGGATTCTCTAAAATTGCACCTGACTAGTACACTATTCTTGTGTATGCCATATAATAAATATCTCATGTAGTATTCAGAGATTTTTTACCCCTTTATACTCTTGTAGATTCAGGAGGACACAGAGAATAACAGAAAAAGCTACCTGGCTTTTCACCAGGCTTATAATTCCAAACTTCTTGAATGGGAGATTGGGGCAGGATTCGATTCTAGAAAAAAAATGCAACATGTATATTTTTATAAGGGAAGTTTTTGTTTCTGTTTTTTTGTTCAATTATCTTTTAACTTACATTTCCGAGAGTGAGACTCCTGGGTTATAGCTATGAGTTGAATATTGCCTTTCTGTTTTCGCAGTGTTTTTAAAAGTCATCAACAGTATAAGGATGTACCAGTTGAAGCACAGCACGACACACATTTGGAGTTATCACTTTCTCTCCCCTGATTTAGTGGACAATGAAATGGACATAATCAGTTTTTTTTATCTCTTAAAGTATACCTACTTTAGCCAAATGCTCTATTCTAATATCTATCATTTTCTCAGCAAGAAAATTTTGCTGCATTATGATGGTGTCACCATTTGCATTTAAATAACATGCTAGTGTTAGAGTGAATTTAATAGAGCAGTATTTTCATTGCATGATTGAAAATGCTTACCCTGTAAATGTAGCTGTTCTTTACAGAAAAAAATAAGTCAGTACAATGAAAAACTAATGAAGTCTGCCAAAATTAAACATTGACCAGACTTGCCTGCAAACAAAAACCTGGGAAATTTGAACATATGCTGCATAGATTAGCATATTGGAAAGGAAGATACACACTGAAATTGTCCCATGGTTGCTGGACAATATTTCACATCAACAAAAACATGCAGGGGAATGTTAAATAGCTATAATGGCAAGGAAAAGAGAAAAATGTTGAAATAATCTTTATAAATGTTTATGAAAATAATTATCCCTCAAACATACTATTGTATTTGATCCTATAAAATCTATAAACATATTAAGAGGACAACAGAATTTTGAGCATTAATCAGCATGTGGTTTATTAAGAATAAACGTGCAACAGAAGCTTAATAGCTTCTTTTGATTCATTGTTAATTACAAAATTAGGGCATGCTGTGAATAGTCTCTATCTTCAATATTTGAACTCTAATAAATATTTTAGATTACTGTTTTTAAAGTACACTTTACCATTGTACCTTCTACTACATTATTGGTATGAAGCAGGTTTGAAGCTAGATACTGTCATTAACCTATTCTATTCAGCAGAGACTGAGATAAAGGTTAAGTAATCTTTTGTGAGACTGGCCAGAAATTTAGTTAGGACAGATACTAGCAAACTTTTGAGTCCATTATAGAATCTTTATCAATTTGATTACTGTGTATCATCAGTTTAAATTCATTAAAATAATTTTATTTCAATTAAAATAATAGCTTTGAGGCAAAAGAATAAAACAATTGATAAGTGGAAAGTACTGATATCTGAATAGGCATTCATATGTACAGAAAGACCAATATATATCAATACTACAAAATATTATTAAGAGAGAAATAAACATATATAGAAAGTGTTTTTTAATTTGATCTTTTCAGATAAATTATAAGAAATTAGACAGATTTTAACTATGACTTTAGCAAAGAACATACTGATTTTACAAGCAAGCTAAATTATTTTGTGTTTTGTTAACCAAGTAGGTTTGAGGGAGTTTTAGTGCCATTTCAAAGTACTGAACATCATCATATTTAAGTCTTTTTTTTTAACATCTTTATTGGATTATAATTGCTTTACAATGTTGTGTTAGTTTCTGCTGTATAATAAAGTGAATCAGCTATACGTATACATATATCACCATATTCCCCTCTCTCTTGCATCTCCCTCCCACCCTCCCTATCCCACCCCTCTAGGTGGTCGCAAAGCACCGAGCTGATCTCCCTGTGCTATGCAGCTGCTTCCCACTAGCTATCTATTTTACATTTGGTAGTGGAGAGGTACAAACTTACAGAGCTCTTTGGGTTAAACACAAAACTTCTAAATCAAATTATTTCACTTCCTTGCTCAAAGCTCTCCAGGGGTTTCCCCTATACAACCTATCCCACTTTCAGTATATGGCCACAGCTTATGTCTCTAAATTCAGTTCATACCATTCTCCACGTAGCATAGCTTACTCCACTCTTGGTTCACTGCTCTCTTGCCAATTCTTGAACCTATCAAACTATTTCTTCCCCAGGGTATTTTCATGTATGGTTCCTTCTGTTTCCAATCTTTGTTCAGCTATTTGCATGACTCACTGTATCATTTCATTGGAGTCACTTAATATATTTCTTCCTTTTAAAGTTTTCCCTGCGCACCATTTCTATAATAGCACCTTTACTGCCTGTCACTCTTTACCCCCATTAGCATGTAGTAAATAACCTATGGATATTTGTTGAATGAGTGTATGAATGAGTTTCAGTTTTTCAGCTACAGAGTGAATATGTTACAGTAAGTGATTTCTAGAGTTCTACCATTTATACCTTATTATAAAAATAAAGTTGCTACCATTCACATTGAATGTCTACCACATGCTATACACTTTCATATTTTAAAATTATTATAAAATACAAGTAACTTTCATTGTCTCCATTTCATATATGAGCAAACTAAAGTTTGACAGGGGAAACTACATGGCTCAGCTACACAATACTGGTAAATAAAAAATTGGAATTCAAATTTAGGCTTACTATATTGCAAAGCTAATAAACTTTATGCTACTGAAGACTTTAAATACAATCTTGTTTCAAAAGACTTATGTGGAAGTTGCGGTGTGAAAGCCTGCCCTAATAAAATCAAGATGGTTCTAATTGCAGCAAAAGAAGGGAGATTCACAATGGCATCTACAAATTATTTCCCTCTCCCTTCAGAGGAAGCACCTAGAAGCACAATTTGAAGAACAATGTGGTACTTAACACTGCCTCTCAAACATTAATGAGGAAATACTTGTGACTACTATTTCCAGGAGGCTTTACATAGCTCATCTTATATTTTTCCAAGAACAGTCCAGAAATGTAAACGGTCTGGAAATATATCTATCAAATAAGTATTGGGAGAATTTGAAGAGTTTTCAAATAACAGTAAAATGGGTGCATGGATTGGAAAACTCAAGAATTAAAAAATACATACATGTTCTGCTAAACTAATCTATTAATATATGTTCAATACATTCCTAATCAAAATACTATTTCAGGGTTTCCCTGGTGATGCAGTGGTTGAGAGTCCGCCTGCCGATGCAGGGGACACGGGTTCGTGCCCCGGTCCAGGAAGATCCCACATGCCGTGGAGCGGCTGGGCCCGTGAGCCACGGCCGCTGAGCCTGCGCGTCTGGAGCCTGTGCTCTGCAACGGGAGAGGCCACAACAGTGAGAGGCCCGCGTACCGAAAAAAAAAAAAAAAAAAAGAATAAACTACTATTTCATATGTAATTAAGAACGAATTATAGACTATATATGGAACAATAGGGCCAAATAACAACTTGGTAAAATAACATTGAAAAAAAAAGACAAGGTAGGTGGTCTTAAATTACCAGTTATCAAAACTGTAGTAATAAGAGTGGATTGTTTTGACAGAAGAATAGATAAAGGAATCAGTGGAACAGAACAACATGCTTAGAGCTTAGAAACAGGTCTGAACATTTATGGACGCTTTGCTCACAGCAAAAGTAGCACTTCTTAATTAGCAGTGGTCTTCTTAATTAACAGTGTCAGTAGAAACATATGGAAATAATCATGACCCTACTTCTCCACAATACTCATAAAAAATGAGTTCCAGGTAGACTGCTGATCTGAAGGTAAATAGCAAAAACAGTAATACTTTGAGAAGATTATATAGGATGATTCCATGATTACCTATTGCAGAAAATAATTTCTTAAAACAAGAACAAAGGCACTAAACATAAAAGAAAAAACAATATAAATTGTACTACATTAAAAACAAGAATCTCCTTCCACCAAACAAAATCATATGAAAGCAAAAGCAATGTGTCAACATAAAAGAAATAGTAGAGCTCTTACACTTAGCAGCAGACAAGATTATATATATATTTTTTCTTAAGATAGACAAGCCCTAACAATAAACAAGAATAGAAATAGGAACTTCCAAATAAAGCATATCCAAGTAACCAACAAATATATTATAAAGAGATCAACTGTATCACTAATTTAAGAAAATGTAAATAAAAACACAATGAAATAAAATTCTGCCTCCAGTCACAATGGATTGAATGAGAATTTATTTAACTTTCAATTAGGAAAAAATAGAAAACTGTACAAAATATGTGAACTAGTGGTTTTCAGATATTAGATAATTGAGAAAAGAGAAACAAATTATATGAACCCTTTAATTTTTTAGTTTCTGACTTATAAACCAATTCTGGTGTAAGGAAGGATACCTCAAGCAGAGAAGATTGATCTTTCTGACTTGAGGCAATGGAGATAAGGATTTGATAAAGAGAGTTGGATTAACTTGTGGAGCGGAATACTAAATTTGTGTGCAGAGGAAAGTCTTAAAGTCCCATTTATTCATACGAATAACGTGAAAACTTCATGAGGCAAGTCAAATAGAAACTAAGAAACTATAAGCTGGAAAAATCCCAGTGTTCACTCAGGACTGGAACATGTTTGGTTAGAAATAAGCTAGAGTGGAAAGAACCTGTGAAAAACTCAGGCCTTCAGTGCAGACCCCCAAGATGCCACGCCTTAGGTGTGGGATAACTATAGAAAAAAATATTCTAAAACTGCCCCTTTAACCTTGAAAGAATGCCCCAATTGAGTCTAGCTGAACCACATGTAACGTAGCTAGTAGGCAAAACAAAATTCAACACCATTGGTAATAATATAGTATCCAGTCCTCAAGAGTATGAATAATTTCTAGTACTCAGTCATGTACAGCCACTTTCTTACAAAACTAAACATATTCTTACTATACGATGAAACAATCACCCTCCTTAGCATTTACCCAAAGGAGTTGAAAAATTATGTCCAAAAAAACCTTCACAAAGATGTTTATAGCAGCTTTATTTATAATTGTTCAAAACTTGGAAGCAACCAAGATGCCCTTCAGTAGGTGAATGGATAAATAAACTGTTGTTTATTGCATCTAGACAATGGAATATTATTCAGTACTATTACTAAGTGAAAGAAGCCAATCTGAAAAGGCTACACACTGCATGATTCCAATTATATTATAATTGGAATATTATATAATTATATAATATAAAATAATATATATAATATATAATTGTATTATATAATTCAGCAAAAAACAAAACTATGGAGACAGTAAAAGGGTCAGCTTTTTTGGCAGGGATTGGGAGAAGGAGAGAGATGAATGGATGGAGACAGAGAGTGTTTAGGACAGTATAAAACTCTGTATGATACTATGACAGCTACATGTTATCATACATTTGTCTGAAGCAGTAGAATGTACAGCAACCGAAATGAACTTTATACTATGGACTTTTAGTGATTATGTTCTGTCAATGTAGGTTCATTAATTATAACAAATGTACCAATCCGGTGGAAAATATTGATAATGGGTGAGGCTATGCGTGTGCAGGGATAGAATAGTATATGGAAAATCTCTGCACCTTCCCCTCAATTTTGATGTGAATATAAAACCACCCTAAAAAATAAAGTTTTAATTTCAAAAATACAATGTAGAATTCGAAATTTTCACTTGATAGGGTTGACTTAACTAGACACTAAAAGAAAAAGGATCACTAAAATTGGAAATATAGCAATAAAAGCTAATCAAAATTCAAGATACAGAAAAAGAGAGAATGAAACCAATGAAAAGAGCTTAAATGGCCTTGAGATAGAAATTCAAATGTATATGTGGTTAGAATCAAAAGAAGAGAGTGAGCAGGGAGGGAAAATTTTTAAAACTGAATAAATAATGTTCAAAATATATTAAATTTTATGAAAAGTATAAATTCACTGAACTAAGTGAACCAATTTCAAACAGATAAACACAAAGAGAATCACGTCAAGGTAAGTTAGTAAAATATTGCTGAAAAAACGTGATAAAGAGAAAGCTTTGAAAGTTGACTTGGTAGGTGGTGGGCAAAGGGGATATATACTGAGAAACAAATAAACAAAAAGAAACAACTTTGTACTTCTTGTCTCACCCAGTGCAAGCATGAAGAAAACAGACCAACGTAAAACGTTCAACATTGATAAAAACTGTCAAACTGAAATCTAAACTTAGCAAAAATACATTTTCAAAAATGGAAGGGGGTATAAGTATTTTTCAGCAAGTAAAACATGAGATAATTATTGCCAGCAAACTTTCAGCACAAATAATATTAAAGGCATTTTTTCATGCAATAAGAAATTAAGAAGTGAAAACTTGAATCTACACAGAAAATTATAGAGCAATGGAATGAAAAATATGTGAGTAAATTCACATTTTCCCTTTGTGAAGAATTTCTTAATTGTATGGTGATATTTACATATAAAAGAAAAGGTATGACAATATCAGGATGGGAGAGAATAATAGACTATAGTTTATTGTTTTATATTCTGGAAAATTTGTTAAACCGCATTTGAAGTTGCTTAAAATTATTTGAAGGGAGACAGTGATAACTAAAAGATGTGTCTTCTAAACAATAGAGCATCCATTAAAACATATCAAAAAAGGATAGTTAAATAAGCTAATAGAGAAACTGGAATGCTAGAAGTACTCACTCAAAAGAAGGCAGGCAAAGAGGAAAATAAGAGAAAAGAAAAGATGTGACAAAATTGTGAGGTGAAGATTTAACCCCAGTCAAATAATAGCATTAAATAGAAATTATCTAAACACTCCAATTAAAATAGAAGGCTTAAAAGACTGGATTAATAACAAGGTACAACTGGATGTTGTCTATATAAAAGCTACATTAAATATGAAGAAGGATAGAGGTTAAAAAAGTGAAGAAAGATATGCTATCTAAACACTAACCCTAAAATGTCTGGAATGACTATATTAATATCAAGATATTTAGATTTCAGAGTAAGAAATCTTTTCAGGAAAAAAGAGGAATATTTCATATTCATAAAGGGACAAGTCATCAAGAAGAAATAACAGTTTTAAACATAATCACGTAAGACAAAGTCTAACTGAAGAGAGAAATAGAAAAATATACAATTATATTGATAATGTCAATACTTCTCTCTGTTGATCATAAAAACTCGATAGAAAATTAATGAGATATAGAAGATAAATTGGAACTAAATAACATTTATAAAACATAGTACCCAAAAATAACATTTTGTTTTAAGTTGAAATGGAGCATTCAACAAGAGAGGTCATTTGTTGGACCAGTAAATGTCTCAATATATTTAAAATGTCTGAAATAGTCTGGAACATCTCTTAACAAATGAAGTGAAATGATAAACCCCAGTAATTCATAGAAATTATTTTAAAATACATTTTGAATAATGTATGGTTTAAAAATTCAGAAGAGAGGGGCTTCCCTGGTGGCGCAGTGGTTGAGAATCTGCCTGCCAATGCAGGGGACACGGGTTCGAGCTCTGGTGTGGGAAGATCCCACATGTCGCGGAGCAACTGGGCCCGTAAGCCACGATTACTGAGCCTGCGCATCTGAAGCCTGTGCTCCACAACAAGAGAGGCCACGATAGTGAGAGGCCCACGCACCGCAATGAAGTGTGGCTCCCGCTTGCCACAACTAGAGAAAGCCCTCGCACAGAAATGAAGACCCAACACAGCCATAAATAAATAAAATTTAAAAAAATAAATAAATAAAAATTCAGAAGAGAGCTAGAAAATATTTTGTATTGAATGCAAATTAAAACAACATATTCAAGTTTTTAAATTAAAGCAGTGATTAAAAGGGAAATTATAACATAAAATATTTATATTAGAAAAGAAAAAAACGAGCAATCAGTTACCACAACACACCAACTAGGAAGACTGAAATTAAAATTTTAAAAACTGAATATACTAATTTTGGTGAGCTTGTGGTGTTACAGCACACCTAATGCATTGCTGGTGGGAGAGTAAAATTGTAAAACAGTTTTTTTGAGGTACACGGGCCTCCCACCGCTGCGGCCTCCCCCGCCGCGGAGCACAGGCTCCGGACGCGCAGGCCAGCGGCCACGGCTCACGGGCCCAGCCGCTCCGCGGCACGTGGGATCCTCCCAGACCGGGGCACTAACCCACGTCCCCTGCATCGGCAGGCGGACCCTCAACCACTGCGCCACCAGGGAAGCCCTGTAAAACATTTTTGAAAACTGTTTGATACTTTATTATAATTAAAAAAATATATATTTACAAATACCATGAACCATCAATTTCAATCCTTTAGTTGCATTTATACTACCAAAGTACAGGCATGTTCTAATGAAATTGTGTAGAAAAAAACTGTTTATAGCAGCTTTATTCATAACAGAAAAGATGATCAATGAAGGTACCTGGAATAGCACATTTAAGGATAAGTCAGAGAGAGGATGATGCAGAACAAACCAAAGAAATTCTCAGAGAATCTGAAAGAAAAGGGGTATGTCTAGATCACAGAGAAAAAAATATGAACAGAATTTCAAGAATGGAATAAGTAACATTGCTAAATTGTACAGAGATCAAGTAAGATAAGGCCTAGAGAGCGATCACTTAGGTTTGTAACTAGGTGTCATTGATAGCCTTGGCAGGGAATTTTATTACACTGGTCAATTCAAAGCAGATTGCAGGTTTTGATAAATGAATGTTAATAACATATAGAAAGAATATGTGACTTGGCTGTTGATGGAATGCTGGAGACAAGACGATGAAAGATATCAGAGCATACTTTCTTATGGCAAGGTTTCTGTTGGGTTGAGATGAAAAAGACTAGTGTTGAAATGGTTTCTTGTTTAAAAGCAATGTTTTCCAACTACATATGGTAAATGGATGAATACTGAGAAGAAAATAGGGCTTAATTCTAAATCTTACTTTCACAATTTTGGATACATTCCTTTCTTCAACATTTTATATAATAATCACATTGGAAATACAAATTTTCAGATTAGAGTTTTGTAGCCTGAAAATCAGTCTCATAATATCTATCTCCTTAGACAAGAATTATTATTTGAAATATGTTTTTGAAACTATAACCAGGTAGTACCAACTTTAGGATGGCATCAAGTCACTGTACATCTTCCTTAAGAGTGTAACTTACAATTACATATATTCATCTCCTTCCTTGTTGATGAACATTAACTTAGGCACAGATAAATTTCTAGGAAATTTTGAAAAAAATCATTACATTAATCAAGCAAATGTCACGATTCATCTGTTTCTGGCATGCAGTTTTAGCTTGTCAACAGTGAGACTGACATAGATAGTAGTTTCATGCTTCTGCTAAAGCAATGATCTGAATACCGACAGTGGATTTTGATTACAGATGTTAGAAGTAAACCATTTCTAACAGATGTATAATCTGATTAAATATGCAATGCAGTGATATTGTCAAAACCTATTAATCACTTTTTCAGGACACATTAGTGTAGGCTTTATTGACAGCTGTGAGGACTGACACATCTCTGCAGTTGCAGGTACTGTTGCTTATCCATACCACCCAATGGATCTTAAAAGGAAAAATAACTACAATAGGCAAGTGCACAGTGCACTTCAAATGTTGTGTTGTTTTTTTTCCATCATTAGAGAAGAGATACATAGTTTTTTTTCCTCCAGTAATAATTATCCAACCTGCATTTATTTGCTTCTTACCCCAAAATTGCAGGAATTGCTTTCTGTCATGCTGGGACTAATTCAAAGATTCAGATACAGAGCTGAACGTCCCATGTACATATATTAGGATGTAGTCCCATGACTGATGATTGTACAATATATGTTTACAGATGAATAGTAGCAAAGCCTTTTTCCCCACTGAGAATGCTAACAAGTATTGATTTCCCAATCACTGACACACACAGGGGCTGTAATTTATTTTGGAAAGGGTAGCACCTTAATTTTATGATTATCAACCCCCAGTTCTTATTTTTGTCCCTGGTTCACCCTTACAGATTAGATTCCTGACAGTATTAATGATCTTTAGTAAAACTAAACAACTGTCTGGCAATATATAATCCAAATGTTCTCACACTGAATTATTCTGAGTTGCAGAATTTTTATACCCTAATTTGTTACGAATAGATAACTCATTTATAATCAAAGTTCACTCTTTTCCAATTCTCTCATATTCAATTAAGAAATATATGCATTTGGGCTTCCCTGTTGGCGCAGTGGTTGGGGGTCCGCCTGCCGATGCAGCGGACATGGGTTCGTGCCCCGGTCCGGGAGGATCCCACATGCCACGGAGCGGCTGGGCCCATGAGCCATGGCCACTGGGCCTGCACGTCCAGAGCCTGTGCTCCGCAACGGGAGAGGCCACAACAGTGAGAGGCCCACCTACCGCAAAAAAAAAAGAAATATATATGCATTAGAAATTACCAAATTTTCAAAGATCAGGTTGTTCAAGTGTTAATGAGATGAAGAAATGTGGGTCTCGAGCTAGTTAGAAAAATTAAGGGAAGAGGAGCAAAAATGTAGTTCAGTTCTCAAACTACTCATTCAAGCTTGAACTGACCAGTTGTTATTTTAAAAGGGTAGTAATAGTAGTAGCAATCATCCTTTCTAGGTCTCTCAAAGGCAGGAGGCTCTTGCTTTCTACTCTTCTCCCTTAAGATATATGTTACTGGTCATAGATGCTATTTTGCAAAGCTTTCTATACCATGACTTGGTTATGTTGGATCCCTACCAAAGTGTTTTTCTTATGAGGAAATCTACAGCATTAAATTAGGCCTAAAAATTCCTTTCTTAGCTCTAGGTTTCAGATTTCAGAAGTCAGAAAAATATGGTGAAATATTAATGCCAAATTAAATTAAACTGTTGCTTTTATCAAAGCAATGAATGCACATATTTTAAAATGTCAAATAATTTTACAAAGCTTAATTAAAAACATTTTCTGTTCCCAAATTCCCCACTATTAATTCCTGTTCTGCAAAAGCTGTTACCTCTAGCTGTACTTGTCTTTCCTTCTTGTACTTAGTCCCTTATTCTAAGTATAAATTACAAATATTAGTCTCTTTTATTTCTAGTTTTAGATATTATTTGTTAATTTCCTATACTAGAAGCTGAGGATTCTGTTATAATTCTCTCACAACCAAAAGCACCAGTCACCATTTTCATCACAACACAGAGTCAAACTCCCAGTTCCCCAAAATCTCAAAGTCACAATTTTGAATTATATAAATAGAAGGCATATATTATCATAACAATGTATATGATATCCACGTTGTAATGTACTGTTCTCATATTTACTTTCCTGAACAATTTTTGTTCTCTTGCATTACTAATTTTCTTTATCTTAATTGCTAGCAGAGTTATATTAATTTCTCCCAGACTTTTACAGTATATTTAAACTCATCAACTTTTTGACCACTTCCTTTTACATGCTTGTAGATAACCCTCTCAAATCACTCATCTTCTCCATCTAAATATAGAAATCTGACTGCTTAGCTCTCCTTCTAGAAATTCTTCACCACCATCTTAGGGACTCCCTTTACATCTGCCACAGTGAATCTTGTTTCCTGGGTACCATGACTTTTACTTTCTTGTTTTCCTTCCTCATTTAGTAGAGCATATCAATCAGCAGGTCTTGAGAGAATATGGTACTGGCATAAAAACAAATAGACCAATGGAACAGAATCAAGAGCATAGACATAAACCCAAGCATATATAGTCAACTAATATTTGACAAGGGAGCCAAGAATACTCAATGGAGAAAAGATAATCTCTTCAATAAATGATTATGGGATAATTGAATATTGCCATATAGAAAAATGAAACTTAACCCATATTTTACATCACTCACAAAAACTAACTCAAAATGGATTAAAGAAGTAAATGTAAGTCCTAAAACCATGAAACTCCTGGAATAAACTTAGAATAAAGCTGCTGGGTGTGTGTCTTGGTAATGATTTTTTGGATATGACCCCTAAAGCAAGGCAACAAAATAAAAAATAAATAAGTGAGACTAGATCAAACTAAATTGTTTTTGCACAGCAAAAGAAACCATCAACAAGGTGCAACCTATGGAATAGGAAAAAATATTTGCAAATTATATATATGATAAAGCTTAATATCCAGAATATATAAAGAACGCATATAATTCAATAGCAAAAAAACCCAATTAACCCAATTTAAAAATGGGCAAAAAATCTGAACAGGGAATTCCCCAAAGAAGATATATGGAAAGGCCAATGGGTACATAAACAGATGTTCAACGTTACTAGTTATTAAGGAAATGTAAGTTAAACCAAATGAGATAATCACCTCACACCTGTTAGAATGCCCATCATTTAAAAAATACAAAAAACAGGGCTTCTCTGGTGGCGCAGTGGTTGAGAGTCCACCTGCCGATGCAGGGACACGGGTTCGTGCCCCGGTCCGGGAAGATCCCACATGCCGTGGAGCAGCTAGGCCCGTGAGCTATGGCCGCTGAGCCTGCGCATCTGGAGCCTGTGCTCCGCGACGGGAGAGGCCACAACGGTGAGAGGCCCTCATACCGCAAAAAAAAATAATAATAATAAAAATTAAAAAAAAATAAACCAAACAAAAAAAAATAAGAGATAACAAATGCTGTCGAAGGAATTGTAAATTGGTACAGCCACTATGGAAAACAGTATGCAGGAGCCTCAAAAATTTATAAATAGAACTACCATGTGATCCAACAATTCCACTTCTGGGAATACATCCAAAGATAAAAAAATTAAATTAAAAATATATCTGCACCCCCATATTCAAGGCAGCACTATTTACAATAGCCAAAACATGGAAATAATCTAAATATCCATTAATGGATGAATGGGTACAAAAGTTGTGAAATCTATCTATCTATATTAATATTATTCAGCCACAAAAAACAAGGACATCCTCCCATTTGTGACAATCTGGATGGACCTTGAAGACATTATGCTAAGTAAAATAAGTCAGACAGACTTGTTACCAGAGGTGGAGGGTAGGGAGAGGGAAAATTGGAGACAAGTAACGTAACATACACACTTCCAGTTACAAAATAAATACTTCTGATGTAATGTACAACATGATGACTAGAGCTAACACTCCAGAATGATGTATAGGAAAGTTGTTAAGAGAGTAAATTCTAAGAGTTCTCATCACAAGGAGATTTATTTTTCCTTTCTTTCCTTTTTATTGCATCTATATGAGAAGATGGATGTTAGCTGAACCTATTGTGAAATATTATCATTACAAAATATGTAATCAACCCACCATGCTGTATGCCTTAAACTTATACAGTGATGTATGTCAATTATTTATCAGTAAAACTGGGGGAAAAAAACCTAACAATAAAAAACTCTTAAAACATATGGAAAAGCTTCGTAACATTGAATTTGGCAATGATTTCTTGTCTGTGACATTAAAAGAACAGGCAACAAAAGAAAATAGAGGAATTGGACTTTGTTAAAATTTTTAAAAAAATGTACATCAAAGAACTCTATTGGGGGGCTTCCCTGGTGGCACAGTGGTTGGGAGTCCACCTGCCGATGTGGGGGCATGGGTTTGTGCCCCGGTCTGGGAGGATCCCGTGTGCCGCGGAGCGGCTGGGCCCGTGAGCCATGGCTGCTGGGCCTGTGCGTCCGGGGCCTGTGCTCCGCAACGGGAGAGGCCACAGCAGTGAGAGGCCTGTGTACCACCAAAAAAAAAAAGAACACTATTGGGCTTCCCTGGTGGGGCAGTGGTTGAGAGTCTGCCTGCCAATGCAGGGGACACGGGTTTGAGCCCTTGTCTGGGAGGATCCCACATGCCACGGAGCAACTGAGCCCGTGAGCCACAACTACTGAGCCTGCATGTCTGGAGCCTGTGCTCCGCAACAAGAGAGGCCCGACAGTGAGAGGTCCGCACACCGCAATGAAGAGTGGCCCCCACTCGCCGCAACTAGAGAGAGCCCTCGCACAGAAACGAAGACTCAACACAGCCAAAAATAAAATTAATTAATTAATTAAAAAAAAAACACTATCAAGAGAATGAAAAGGCAGCCCACAGAATGGGAAAAAATATTTGCAAATCATATACCTGTTAAGGATTTATATCCAGGATATATAGAACTTCTACAATTCAACAACAAAAAAAACAAACAACCCAATTTAAAAATGAACAAAATATTTGAATAGACATTTTACCACAGAAGATTTACAAATGGCCAATAAACACATGAAAAAGATGCTCAACACCACTAATCTTTGGGAAATACAAGTCAAAACCACAATGAGATAACATTTCATATTTATTAGGATGACTATTATTAAGAAAACAAAAAATAATGAGTGTTGGTAAGGATGTGGATAAATTGGAATGTTTGTGTGTTGCTGGTGAGAACACTAAATGGTACAGTTGCTATAGAAAATGGCATGGTGGTTTATCAAAATATTAAACATAGAATTATCATATGACTCAGCAATTTCACTTCTAGGTATATGCCCAAAATATCTGAAAGCCGGTATTTGCACCAATGTTTATATAAGCTTTATTTACAATAGCCAAAACATGAGAACAACCCAAATGTCGACTGACAAGTAAATGGATTTTTAAAAGTGGAATATACAAATAATGGAATAATATGCAGCCTTAAAAAAGAATGAAACTCTTATACAAGTTATAATATGGATGAACCTTAAAAATATCATGTTAAGTAAAATAAGGCAGAACACGAAGGGCAACTATTGCTTGATTCTACTTATATGAGTCACCTACAGTAGTCAAATTCATAGAGACAGAAAGTAGAATAGTGGTTACCATGGGAAATGGGGAGTTGTTATTCAATGGGTACAGAATTTCAATTTGAGAAGATGAAAAAATTCTGGAGATGGACAGTGGTGATAGCCGAACAACAATGTGAATGTACTTAATGCCAGTACATTGTATGCTTAAATGTAATTTAAATGGTAAATTTTATGTTATGTATATTTTACTGCAGTAAAAATGCAAAAAACATCATTATAACTATTTCAACTTTAAAGAAAAAAAAAAGAGAATTATGTGAGTAAATTTTTTTCCAAACAGATTAATCTTGGAAAGTACAGGCAAATTAAGGGCAGTTAGTCATGTAAAATATTAATTAAAAAAAAATATATGGCGAAGGTGAGGAGCATAAATAACCAGAAGTTTTATAAATGTGATTCAGTAAATAAAAGCTTGTTTGTTTATAGCTTTTCAATATTTTTGCAATGTGATGTACTCTTATTTTTCTTGATTTCACGGCCATAAAATTAAAAAGTAATAATCATACCAGTATAATTTTCCTTCTACAAACCCTGAGGTTCTTTGATCAAGGACTGCAAAAAAGTTGGGGTGAGGCCATCCTGTGAATATTATATAACAGAGAATCAGAAGAAACAGGAAATACTGTAGGTATCCAGATATCGAGTATATAGACAATAATAAAACAAACATTCTGCTCAGGAAAATATTAATTCAGCATGTTTTGGGTGTCTAAACCTTGCACATTCCAAGTAAACTGACCTTTGATTGGCTTTTTGGAAACAACCTCTAAGCCCTATTAATATCTTACCTAATAAAGGCATTTTGTACACCTGGGCCTTTGGCCACACCAGACAGTTTAGGCTAAATAAGTGACTTATTGTGGAGACCTTGAGCCATGAGGTATCAAGTTGATCTCTGGAGGGGCTGGAGACTGAGTAACTAAGGACAGTCACAGAGGTGCTTCATTCATGCCTATGTGACCAACCACCAATACAACTCCTGGATGCAGACTCTCAGGTGAGCTTCCCTGATTGGCAATACTATATACACATTGTCACATATCACTCCTGGGAGAATTAAGTTCTATCCTTACAACTTACTTGAGAGAGAAAAACTGAAAGTGTGTGTTCGGTATCTCACGGATTTCTGCTCTCTACATCTTTTTCCTTTGCTAATTTGAATCTGTATTCTTTTGCTGTAATAAGCCATAGCCACATGTATAACAGCTTTTCTGAATTCTGTGAGTTCTACCAAATCACTGAAATTGACAGTGGTATTGGGACCCGCAACACATAGCCTGAGAAAAGCATCATTCCAATGTACCATAAAAAAGGAAGAACAATTTGTTAAAAAACAATCGGAAGGCATCCAGAGACAAGGCAAAGCAAGTACACAAAACCAGTAAAATAGAACACTCATCCTGGAGTCATGTCTAGAGATAATATTTACAGAGTGCCTGAGTCCTGCTCTATTGAGAAAACCCAATGGAGTTAAATTTAAGATTTTTAAAAAATCGAATCTGTTCTGATCATGAACCTGAGATCTGAGTTCCCTGTTGTGTACGGCTTAATGGATGAGTTAGGACCTTAACTCATGTTGCTCTGGCTCTGATTCAAGCTTCTCCAATTACAGTCTGGGTATCCTTTGGCAATTTAGACTCACTATCTCAGTATATGAGCTTCCCACATGTACAACAGTGAGACCAATCATTCCAACTTCATAATTTATGGCATTATGTAAGTTAATACATGTAAAATGCTTAACCAGGGCCTAGGAAGGATTAATAAATGATTTTTATAATCATCCTAGAAGGTATTGTAAATAAATGAATTATTGTTTTGATCCTAGAAAAATCCTATAACAACAAAATGTTCACTCTTAAGTTATTCAAATATATAAAAACATATAAATTTTCTTTTTAAATATACCTACTTCTGCCATTTTATTTTGCATCTGTGAAGAATTATTGTTAATAATTTTAAAAGCATTGCTTTAGAATTCATGGTAAATGTTATCACAAGGCTTTTTTAGCCCTTTATGCACTAATATGAATCACTAAATATTCCACATTTATAAAGTATTTTTTTAAAGTCTATTTATGCCATGAAAAGATATATCTGCATTTGTAAAGTGCTATGTGACCTTCTTCCCTCCCATCTCACACATATGTAGTGATACTAGAGCACTGTCATCCATGGTCTCTACAGTCTGGTTTAGGAAAGAAAAAAAGAACAAAAAATAGGACCACTTTAGTGCTACTAAAAATGACTGCAGGGAAGAAACAGAAGAATGCCTCTGCCACTATCTGTCATTGCCATGACTCAGAGGACCCCATTCCAACTGAGGACACCATTCTTTATGAAGCTGATATGGTTGGTTGGTGGAGTAGAGATGATCCTCCATACTACAGTGACACTCTGCTACAGACCCACAGAAATAGTGACATATTCTCTATTAAATGGAAGTTCAGCATGCACATGTGAAAGGAAAAATCCAGATAGTGAGGTCACTTTGTTTTATATCTAAGAGAAAGGAAACAACTCCTGCTTTAGTGTTATGAATTTCAAAGTTTCCTTTTTCAGCATTAGACAGTGGCTCATGTCAACAATCTTCCTGTTCTTCACCATCCACTGCTTGACTCAAACCACGAATTCTGGTCAATTGTTATCACTTACACATATTTCTCAAATATATATATGTGTGTATATATATATATATATATATATATATATATATACACATAATTCTTTCACTTTCCTTATCACCAACAGAATATATGACATCAACTTTATTTCCCCAAAGAAATCACAGTCTCTTAATATTCACTTTTGGCACATTTTTAGGAAACACAAAGTTTTCACACAAAGTTTTTAAATAGGAAACTTATTGTATACAAAGAACTCTTAAAACTCAAAAATAAGAAAACAACCAATTTAATTTAAAATGGGCCAAAAACTTTAACAGACACCACACTAAACAAAAAATACAAAAGGCAAAAGAGCATATGAAAAGGTGCTCCATATCATGTTATCAGGGAACTTCAAATTAAAACAACAGAGAGATACCACTACACACCAATTACAATGGACAAACTCTGGAACACTGACAACACCAAATGCTGGCAAGGGTGTGGAACAAAAGGAACCCTCATTCACTGATGATGAGAATACAATGATACAGCCACTTTGAAAAAACAGTCTGGCGATTTCTTACCAAACTAAGTATAATATTATCATATAATCAATCAATCATACTCCTTGGTATTTACCCAAAGGAATTGAAATTTTACTTCCACACAAAATCCTGAACAAGGATATTTAAAGAAACTTTATTTATAAATTGACAAAACTTGTAAGCAACCAGGATATCCTTCAGTAGGTAAGCAAACAAACTGGTATATCCAGATAATGGAATATAATACAGCACTATAAAGAAGCTGATTACATCCCTCTGATGGATACCCATTTTCATTCGTTGAAAATTAACATGACAACACTGGCATTAATTAACTGCCATTTAACTTTCTAGCCTTACGTTCTAACATTCTCACTCTGTATTATCATACTACAGCCACATTGATCTTCTTACACTACCTGAAGTATGCCAAATTTTCTTTTCCATAGGTCCTTTGCATTATGCTTGAAATTGCTTTCCTCTGCTTGAAATGCTGTTCACACAATCTCTCAACTACCTAGTTCCTACTCATTCTTCAGATATAGGCAGAAAACAAATTTACTTAGAAGAGCCTTCCTTTGCTGACCATAAAAAACTGGTTCTTAGTGTTATGTTTTTATTATACATGATATTTTCCTTCAATCTATGTACATTCAAATTTATTTGTTTAAAATTTGTCTTGGCTGGTAGATTGTAATCTCTGTGAGTTCACAGAGTCTACTTATCTTGTCAATAACACAACATATAGCACATGGTAGGTTCTCAAGTAGTATCAAATTACATGATTGAATGACTAAGTTAATCAATATGGATAGGAGAAAACTAAATAAGGGGTAATTGTCAGCCAATCATAGGATATGTGTCTCTGAATATCTAACTCTCTTCTTCTAATCTAGACTGGGATCAAAAAATTGATTGATAGTTGTTGAGAAATCTTCCATTAAAAAAAAATTGCCCAAATGAAGAGTAGAAGGATTTTAAATAGGTTTTTAAAATATACAGATAAAAAATTATAAAATGATTTTTATTAAAAAATATTATTGTAACCAAAACACAAAAAGAATTTTATTCTAAAACAGTATTCCAAGTACAATTCACTTTTCATCTTCTCCCCAACTTTTCCTAAAAATGAAAACCCAGAAAAAAATGAAATCATGTTCATATCAAAAATCATCAGTCATCAATATACATATAATATCTGTGTGAAATCTCCTATAATTACAACATTAATGGTATTACAATGAGAAACACATTTGACAGATGACCTGTTTTCCTGCTTGAAACAAAATAAGTTATGCTTGGCAGAATTACAATTATACCAACTTGAAAATTGGTTAGTTTTCTCTAATACACAGATATTATTTCCTAAGATGAAAAAAGGATTTTCTGTCTCAATATGTTCAATAACATACATTTTGAGATTTCAGTTCACATAATTTAACTTTGCAGTATATAGATGTACACTTTGGGACACATTCCATTTAGGAAGATACAAATTTCTAAAGTAAAATGTTACAGAAAGAATATTGCTAAGAGTGCATTTAGGTGCACTGTAATTTTCTCAGTATTCAATAACCATACTAGATGAAATCCTCATAGGTCTTATACCATGAGTCGTAAATTGTAAATCTCAATCTACATCAGATTAAAAATTTACAAATGAATTCTACAAATATTCAAATATAAGGCTGCTCAGAATTCCATATTTACTTGACTCAAGTTATGTGAGCACTTCATTGCAAAAGTAATAGAATGCTATTATGTAACAAATGTGCTTCTATTCTCAATTTTTGTGTTTTAGTTAAATCAGAATTCAGCAAACTATAGTTCATAATCCAATAGATAAAGTTTTATGGGAACATAGCCATGCTCACTTATTTACATATTGTCTATGACACATTTAGGTACAATGGCAGAGTTGAGTGGTAGTGACAGAGACCTTATGCCCTACAAAGCCTAAAGTATTTACCATCTGACTCTTAATAGAAAAATTTACTGATGCTGGTATGTCATTGCACTTATCTGTTCCTTGAACATGAGAATGTTAGGCTCAATTGTCCTAGCTTGTGTTGAAATTACCAACAAGCCTTACACAAACAGATAGTCACAGAGTCCAAGGTACAAACTTTACACCAAGAACCACTAAATCTAAGGAAAAGCTAAATATCCAGATTTTGAAGAAACAAAACTAGTTAAGTTTTTCCTCATTCCAGTAAATGTAAGTTAAACAACAAATTAATTAGTAAAATATCTATCTAAAGCAACATTCTAATCCTAGTTTCCCATAGGAAGTTGAAGTTTCAGTGGTAATTTTACAATTTGAACAATCAGTCCCATGTTGGTAGAGATTTTATACATACAGCTGCCCTAAAATCTTAACGGGTTTTCTATGTATCTGATTATATCTCACCCATGCTCCAAAAGTCATACAAACAGCAGTTTTTGATAAATGCCTCTTACTAGCATGCTAGCTCATAGTTCAGACTTTTTAAAGCTCATAACTTTGAATTCTCTAAAAGCACTTTTGTCAAGCTGAGACTATCTGCTATGCATCACCTTATTCATTGAGTGGTCTTAGCAAAGAATCTCATGACAACACAATTGATTTGATCTCTATCCTGACACTATTTCTTTTAGAATCTTTGGCTCACTAGGTATGAGAAATAGCTTTATTTTACAACCTAGCAAGTTCTGATATCTCGGTATTCTCTTATAAATTTGATTTCAAAGTGTCCAGTTATTTTTTTGTTTATTTCATACATTTCTTCATAAACAGCTAAAATAGATAAATATATGTTTTCAATATTTTACTTAGACAACTCTTCTCAAATCCAAAAGAACTTTAGGACTATTAAAATAAAAAGCCTAGTTTACCTGAGGCAACATTTTTACCAAATGATTACAAAGATACAACATAGGTGGCCATTTTTTCAGACACTTTTATATGTTGCCTTGACATTTTTTCCAGGTTTCTCTAACAATTTTCTCACTATTTTCCAAGTCTCTACTGACACTTCTTTTCTGCTGTCATCCAGCCCCAAACTAATGCCACCTATCTTAGGTTTCTCTTATGGCAATGCTCTACCCCTGCACCAACTTCTGCATCAGTTTTCTATTGCCATAATAATGCTGCATAACAAATCATCACCCAAAAGTGGCATAAACCAAAGAGCTCTTATTTATCTCATGAGACTGTGTTTCAGTATTCAGGCTGGGTGGCTCTTCTGGCTTTAATTGTGCTTATATTTCTGGATTTTAGTAGACAGTCATCTGGGATAACAAGGGTTACTGGGCCACCTGATCTCAGCCTATTGTACACTAACTCATTCCTGTGATCATAATGGTGACAAGAGGACATGAGTTCAGAGTGGAAACACATGCTTTTTCAAGCCTATATGTGGATCACATCTGTTAACATCATTTTTGTCAAAGTGCATCACTTGTTTGAACTCAGAATCTAAGGGTTAGGAAATACACTTTGCCTCATTGGTGAAAGGAACTACAAAGTCACATGGCAGAGGGTGTAGTTGAAGGGAGAAATGAAGAATCGCCCCATTAATGCAGTCTACACAACAGTTGTAGGCTTCAGTGGAAACCATGGCTTCCTCTACTCAGGAAATCATTTTGTCCTTCTATGCTTACCGCATAAATACTCTGTCTGACAGCAGACAGTTCAGGGAGAGGATGAGTCACATATGTCCAGTTTCTTCTCCCACTATCCTGTGGACAGAAACCCTTACACAAATAGTCACTGAGTCCAAGGGTAGAGAGACCAAGAACATTAATCTGATGCATAAAAAAATACTAAATACATGCTCTTCTATTTGAATTTAATCTTGGCTCTTTTTTTTTAAAATAGTTGTAGGACTTTGGGTATCTCAGCCTCTCTATATCATTGCATGTTGCTCCATAAGACATTGTCTTTGTTTTGTCTTTGTATTTTTCCTTTCTCCCTAATGTGAGGAATGTCTTTTCATCTTTGACTTTACATGACTTAATAGAGTGAAGGGCATATAAAAGTTGTAGTAAATAAATTTATTAACTACTATTTTGATGTAATGAAGAGTATATTTGAAACATAAATAGGTCTCTAAAATAACAGTACAAACCCTAAAGATGATAAGAAGCACAAAGAAATTTTTGGTTGGTTTGAGATGAGTTCACTAAGTGTGGGTTTCCCAGAAAGCAGAGCCATGGGATAGGACACAGAGCATCATGGACAACATCACCAGCAGAGTCCCCAGCCTGCAGGTGAGAGTTGTATGAAGGTACCAGAAGTGCAGATGAGATCAGTCAGTACTCTCTCCCAGTTGAAGCAAGAGGTAGGTAGAGCTGAGATGATCAGCAGTAGTCCTAAAGAGGTGCTTTTTCAACAGGTTATTAAAAGACAAGTGAAAGATTAAAATTCACCTAATTTGTCTTTTCATGAGCTAACATTCAGTTATTTTGTTAGTTTATTAATTCAACAAACATCCAATGGCTGCCTGCATCGTGCCAGACAGGTTACTGGATACCAAGTAGATGTGTTGATGAGAGGCATGTCAAGGACTTTTAAATTTTACCTGAAGAAGGAACTATGTTTTGAAGAGTAATAACAAGTCACTTATAATCAGTGTTGAACTTTAAGGGAAGAAAAAGCAACATATTTCCATATGGAGAATGAGTTAGTATACCTTTTAGAATGAGTATCAAGAATTGCTGCAAAATTAACACTCTGAATAAACTGGAGACACTACAAAAGCCCTGGAAAAGTAAAATTGAAGGAAATGTCAGTGATCCAACCAAAAGAACCAAAGAATGTGTGGGCTTTGTATGTGCAAGTGTAAAAATATAAAGTCAGAGGAATGAAATCAAACAATATTTCATCCCTTTTCAATAAAACCTTTGGCAATAGAGCGACAGTCATGAATTCTAAGTAAAAACCAACAGATATGGCAAAACATAGGGGTGACTACATTAAATAGATAAAGCATGCACTGAAAACTATTTTATGAGAGAGTTGCTATATCAAATAATTTGTTTTCATTGTCTTCTGGTGGGCCTGGCTTATAACAAATTTTCATAACTGCATTTATGTAACATCGATTTTTGAAGGAGAAAATTACTTAACCATCTCTATATTTGGATAAAGGAGAAACAAAACAAGTTCTGTTTTATGTATACATGTGGAAAAAACATCAAGACTTCAAAATACTTTCTCTGCAGGAAGCCAATGTTAAATAGCAGAGGGACCAAAATAGGTTTGGCATACAGAGGGCATAGAATTCATCTAAATCATTCAGCTGATAGAGTCTGAGGATAAAGCTGAAGTGGTAAAAATCAGTCTATATATTGTACCATTGACATGGGAAGAAAGTTGGTATGGTCCTATTAGTTTCAAAGAATTCCTTACATTCCTGAATGTACTGTGTGTGTTACAGTGAACCTGGCTATTAGGTATTTCTTCCAAACTATCACATACAAACTATTTCAGTAGGTGCTATATATAAATTAAACAAATATGTTCATGTGCATGAAGACTTGTTTTTATGATTCCCTGCATCCTTCTACTTTTTTCCTTTGCTAAACATCTTGGTAGGATAATGAGGACAATACAAGCAATGTATCTGAAAGAAGAGTGAATTTTTTCTTTTATATGTCTCTCCATGGTCAAATTGAAACCCTTCTGTATGTGAAATGCATGCAGTGTTCCCAGTTCAATTTCAGTAAATGAGATCCTATCACGTGGGTACCACACACTACTTTAGTACAGTTTTCTTTGACAGATGGTCACTGTTCAGGAACACATTTTTCCTAGTTCTGACAGTACCTAGGAGTTGAATTTCCCCTTATATGTTAGATTTAGTATCAGTAAGCTTTTAAATATATATAGCCCCATATGCAGCACAGTGATGGCCCATCTGTTTGAGACTCAAGGACATAGTATGGCAAAAATGATTAAATATATATTGACACCCTGTGTGAATGTAAATGTTTTTATTTCTACCATGTGAAATGTGAAAGCTTCACCATATAAGATCTATTTCAGTTATCCATAAATTGGTTACTGTTCATGACAATTTAGATTGTAGTGCAACATGCAGCAATAATATAATTTGAAAACATAAATGTGGTATCATGTCTTTACAAAATAAAAAATATATGCAGCCTATAGACACAAAGTCACCTAGAAAATTAAGGTTTGTAAAGAAATACCACTATTTACTACTACTAAATGAGATATTTAACTCATTAACACCTCTTTTGCTACAAAGAAGAAAGTATACTTTCCATTCTTAATTTATTGCTAGCTTCAAATAAAATATGCTGCATTATAATTATAAACCATTTTGTTAGCACAATTATATCACAGCATTTCTTAATAGATTTACCTTACAACAGGTAAAAGTATAAAATATGCCCTAAATCTCTTGTCAATACAGTATTTTTTCCTCTACTTTTCAATTAGCATACAAAGGAAATCTTGTTATAATCTACTCTTTGTTCTCCACGAAGTTAAGCATGGGTATTACCACTGGTATCAATATTGAGAATTTGAGTGCACAAAGGATTGTCAGTTCAAAAGGCTTTCAACTAGTACACAGAGCAATTCTACTGGTTAGAAGATGAAGTGTTATATCACTAATAAGACCTTCAGAACAAACAGATATATCATTTTTAAAGAGTGAAAGCAGGCTTTTTTAACTTGTATAATATTTAAATGTTTGAAAATGTAGCAAGATGATTGCATATTATTATTGGAAAATAGCAGGGATTTCTCTTGTCACTCTAGGGATATTTGATAAGAATATCTTTTGTGTGTGTACATATCTTTTAAATTATATATTTGTGTTTCTTTATTTTTTCCAGCTCTTTTGAAAACATAAAAAAGAAAATGAGTAGGAATGTCTTATAGAATACTCTCTACAATCATTGAAGTATCCTAATTATTGGAAAAAATAACCAAAATCCAGGCATTTCTCCATGGGCCATGACACAAATAGTATTCTCTTTGATCCTCCAATATCAACTTCCATGAATTTCTTAAATTAACTACACAAGTTAGTAAATTTTCTTTTTTCTTTTTACTTCATATATCCTAGACTTGGAGCTGAAGAAGTCAACAAACTTGAAATGCTAACAAGCACAGATATAAAAAGTTCCAAAGGACCAGGAATGGGCAGCCTAGTAAAAGAGAATACATTTACATAACAGCTGTTCTATGTGAGGTTAACCTCACAGAAAAATACTCTGGTCCCATTCCCACTCATACTGGCAGAGTCTGAAGAGCAGAAACTTTCACACTACCAGAGAGAAAGGAGACAACCCAACCGACTTGTCATACAAGTAGAATTACATGGGAGACTAAAATTCCAAGCTTACCAAGAAGCAACACAGTCACCTTCTCATTCCCACTGGAGTAGTGTCAGTGGAAGACTAGTGGAGAGTCGTGAACTTCATCACCACCCTGGTGTCAGCAGAGTTCTAGAGAGCCGTAACTAGGTACTCCCATTATTCACAGCCAGGGTGCTACCATTAGACACATAGTGGACATTAAGAAATCCCACTTCCACCCAGCAATAATGAAAAGCACTTATGCCCCTCAAGGGATAACAGAGGCTTAGTGGGGAACTTGGACTTCTACTTCTACCTAAAGATATAAACAATAATGAAATGGAAATTTCAGAACTGAAAAATATAATAACAAATCAAAACTCAATGGATAAGATCAGGAGCAGAATGAAGGGGAAAGAGGAAAGATCAGTGAACTTCAAAATAGAACAGAAATTTCCCAATCTGAACAATAGAGAGAAAGTGTATTGGAAAGAAAGAAAGAAAGAAAGAAAGAAAGAAAGAAAGAAAGAAAGAAAGAGAAGGAGGAAGTGAAGAAAAGTGGAAGAAATATTTAAGATATTTATATTATGAATGAGAGAGTAAGAAGATATAAAGGGAGGTAAGGTTTCAAAACTTTACTTAAACTGGAAAAATGTTAACACTAGTAGACCATGATAAGTTTTGTATCTATTGGGTTGGCCAAAAAGTTCATTCGGGTTTTTCCATACAATGTTATGGAAAAACCCGAACAAAATTTTTGGCCAGCCCAATATAGTTCAAAACCCAGAGTCACCACTATAAAATCTATATAATGAAGTATGTTCGAAAACACTATTAAGTAAAGCAAAATGGAGCACTAAAAATATTCAAAAGACCTGAAGATAGGCTCGGAAAAGAAAGAGAGAAAAAAAACACAAGACCAATCAGAACACAAAAAATAAAATGGGAGACTTAAGCCCTAATTCACCAATAATTATATTAAATATAAATGGTTTAAATAAATCAATGAAGTGAAAGACATTAACAGATTGGATTTTTAAAATGTACACAGTTTACAGGAAGCTCATTTCAAATTTAATGGCATAGCTACATTGAGTGTAAAAGCATGAAAAATAGCATCATGAAATATTAATCAAAATAAAGCAAGATTAGCTATATTAATGTCAAATAAAGTACACTTCAGAGCAAAGAAATTATCAGAGACAGAAAGGGACACTACATAATAATAAAATCATCAATCTACCTAGAAGACATAGCAATCCTATATGTGTATGCAGCAAGCAAGAGAACTGCATAACAGGTGAAGCATTAACTGATAGAATTGAAGGGAGAAATAGACAAATCCACAAATATATTTGGAGATTTCAACATCCTTCTCTCAACAATTGATTGACCAAGTACACAGAAAATCAAGCATGACATCAACCTATAGGATGTAGTTGACATTTATAGAATGCTTCCATCCAACAATATCAGAATAGCATTCTTGTCAAGAACTCATCAGATACATATATTTACTATATGATACATTCTTGAAATGACAACATTATAGAAATAGAGAACAGATTAGAAATTGTTCATGGTATAAGAGTGGGCCAGTGGGCATAGCCATAAAAAGGCAACATGAAAGATTCTGTGGTAATGGAAATCATGTGTATCTTGACTGTATCGTAGTCAATATCTGGGCTGCGATGTTGTTCTATAGTTTTGCAAGATGTTAGCACTGAAGGAAACTGGATAAAGAATAGTATTATTTCTTTTTTTTTTTTTTTTTTTTTTTTTTTTGCGGTAGGCAGGCCTCTCACTGTTGTGGCCTCTCCCGTTGCGGAGCACAGGCTCCAGACGCGCAGGCTCAGCGTCCATGGCTCACGGGCCCAGCCAATCTGTGGCATGTGGGGTCTTCCCGGACCAGGGCATGAACCCGTGTCCCCTGCATCGGCAGGTGGACTCTCAACAACTGCGCCACCAGGGAAGCCCAGTATTATTTCCTACAACAATTAATTTTAAGACATATCAGTTTAATTATTTTTAACATACCTTTTTATTTAAAAATTTTATCTTTTTGTGGTGTAATAATAATCAGTCTCACGTATTTGAATTAATTGAAATGAACAAAAGCATGAATAAACCCCAAAGGCAGATATTGGAAATTTTTTAAAAGTGTTTGATTCTAGAATGTTTTTTAAAAACATAGGTAGAAGTATGAAGTATAATTTCCTCAATGTGTTGGATGGTAAAAATTATCTAACTTTGAATTAAATTTTACTTTGGACCATTTGTAATGAAGTGTGCTTAAGTAAAGAACTTGAGAATTCACTATTGAAGCAGGGCTTGTATTCTTACTTTTGAAATTACCATCAAGTTAGGAACTTTACTAAGAACAAACACTCAAGGATGAATCATCAACTGTCTAGCAACTTAGACAAAATGGATAAAATCAGGGAAGAAGTTTGCAGGAAAATGTCTTAAATTTCAGCTTTAGGAATACATTCCTCCAAGTATAATACTGAATAATTTGCAAGCTTACTCTTTAAGGAGGTTGGATTCACACCTAAAAGCTTTGAAGAGCTTATCTTGACCATTACATGCTAACTGTACTTAGTATAATTTTCTTAGAAATATTTCTTTTTCTCCTCATTTGAGCAGCATAGGATGCTGTATCTTTCAGCACTCTCAAAAGCTGCATTTTCATAAAAGTACTGAGTTCTGAAGTTGGAATGCAGCTACACAACTGGGCACAGAAAAAAGGAACCGGGATATTCTATAGTATGGAAGTGTTGAGGTCTTCCACAGTGCAGACCTTTGATAGCTGTGAGGTTAAGTACCTCAAGCATGTGACTAAATTAGGATGTGATAACCTTCAATTTAAGTTACGAAAGGTGCCAATAATAGTACCCATCTACCATTTCACATAGTAAAATGTGTCTGCTTTGGTTTCCTCTGCTCTAGCTTCCCCACCTTCCTCACCCAATATGCCACTACATACGCATTCTCTACTTAAATGAGCAAAATCACCACTAAGCCAATTCAAAATGACAATCACCACCAAAGAAGAAAAAAGCTATTAAGAATGTTTAAAAGAGTGGAGGCTCACTTCACCACAGTTTGCTTTCATCCACTGTAAAAATTCACAGATACTCATATTTCATAAATTAAACTTCTATTTATCATTTTTTCAAGAAATTATAACCTTCCCCTAATTTCTTTTTTTTAATCTTTATAGAGGTATAATTGCTTTACATTGTTGTGTTAGTTGCTGCTGTATAACAAAGTGAATGAGCTAAACACATACATATATACCCATAACCCCTCCCTCTTGTGTCTCCCTCCAACCCTCCCTTTCCTACCCCCCTAGGTGGTCACAAAGCACCGAGCTGATCTCCCTGTGCTATATGGCTGCTTCCCACTAGCTATCTATTTTACATTTGGTAGTGTATATATGTCCATGCCACTCTCTCACTTTGTCTCATCTTACCCTTCCCCCTCCCCGTGTCCTTAAGTCCATTCTCTACATCTTTATTCCTTTATTCCTGTCCTACCCCTAGGTTCATCAGAACCTTTTTTTTTTCTTTAGATTCCATATATATGTGTTAGCATACGGTATTTGTTTTTCTTTTTCTGACTTACTTCACTCTGTATGACAGACTCTAGGTCCATCCACCTCATTACAAATAACTCAATTTCGTTTCTTTTTATGGCTAATATTCCATTGTATATACGTGCCACATCTTATTTATCCATTCATCTGTCGATGGACACTTAGGTTGCTTCCACGTCCTGGCTATTGTAAATAGTGCTGCAATGAACATTGTGGTACATGACTCTTTTGAATTATGGTTTACTCTGGGTATATGCCCAGTAGTGGGATTGCTGGGTCATATCGTTGCTCTGTTTTTAGTTTTTTAAGGAACCTCCATACTGTTCTCCACAGTGGCTGTATCAATTTACATCCCCACCAACATTGCAAGAGGGTTACCTTTTCTCCACACCCTCTCCAGCATTTATTGTTTGTAGATTTTTTGATGATGGCCATTCTGACTGGTGTGAGTTGATACCTCATTGTAGTTTTGATTTGCATTTCTCTAATGATTAATGATGTTAAGCATTCTTTCATGTGTTTGCTGGCAATCTGTATACCTTCTTTGGAGAAATGTCTATTTAGGTCTTCTGCCCATTTTTGGACTGGCTTGTTTGTTTTTTTGTTATTGAGCTGCATGAACTGCTTGTATATTTTGGAGATTAATCCTTTGTCAGGTTTTTCATTTGCAAATATTTTCTCCCATTCTGAGGGTTGTCTTTTCATCTTGTTTATGTTTTCCTTTTAAGTTTAATTAGGTCTCATTTGTTTATTTTTGTTTTTATTTCCATTTCTTTCTCCCCTCCCCCACCAATTTTAAAGGATCAACTGCAAGCTTTTTTACATAAAAACAAAACTAAACAAAAAAAATAGTAGTTTCTGTGCTGGAACTGCAATCTCTCAGCATACTTTTCCCTTAAGTGACATGAATTTTGTGACAGACTTAGATAATTTACAGAATTATGCATGTGTAGAATGGCTTGGTGCCTTTTCTGTCATGTGAAGAAATGCTTCTAAAATGTCTTAAGGCTCAGCCAGAAGCTTTAGCACATTTTCTGAGCAGGAAGTTGGACTCTTGCAGTCTTAAAGCAAGCCTGCTGATGAATGAAGTCGTAATTCTGTAGAAGTGATGCCACTGCAGGTTAAAAAAGACTAAAAGGGCTGTTGCTTTGAGGCTGGCAAGCTGTAGGTCATAAACACATTGTTTAAAAACAAAGAAATCACAGCTCAACAACACACAGAAAGAAAAGATGTAAACCTGATGCTTCCAGAATCTATTCAGATTCATAGTTAGCTTGCTTTTTTGGATTTTACAGGAAAATTAAGTTGTTATGATCTCTTTCAACTATATTTTACCAAAGTAAAAAAATAGTGAACAGTGGTTAACCAAATGACTTATATTTTGCTACCCTTAACTCAAAATCCATCAGAAAAATGTTAGCAATCTAGCGTTTTATGTTGATTTTTTGGATAATACAGACTTTACTCTGATTCTTTCCTATACAACATTTCACTGTACATAACTTGAAAAAGCATAACATTAAAGAAGTTAGCATTTAATCCATAATAAGATAAATATATTGTATTAATAATAAATTGGTTATAGTATTTGTATAATTTAATATTCATTATAATGTTTTATTTTACCTTTAGCCATTCTACTCTAAGTTCTTTCATGTCGTATGAGCTGAATAATACTGCATTAGCTTAAAAATACCAGGGGAACTTTGATTCTGTATCAGATGGGCTTTCTTATGTTCTAGATAAAATCACAATCATCAAAGAAATTAAGTAAATCCACAGTATTTTACTGAGCATCTATTATATGTTCAATAATATGCTATGGACTTGAGTGGAACAAATCAAAATACAGGATATATTCTCTGATTTTAGAAAGCTCACAACATATCAATAAGTTAAATAAGTGGTAAATAATATATCTAAGAAAAGTAGAAGAGGCTCGGAATGAAAACAAAGAGAACAAAAAATAAAATTTTCAGGCAAGAATAAATCAATTCCAATATTTATTTATAAAGTTTTTTTCTCCCACTGTGCTAATTAGATTAAAAGAAGAATAACACATTGCCTTTGTTATTGCATATTCTACTTGAAGAAGCTGACAATGAGACAACTTCAAAATTGGTATGCATATAAGTAACGTGACTTATAATATTGTATAATTTACATATGTATCATATTATTGTGGTTCATGAGATAGAGGACAACTTTGGTTAGGAAACTATTAAGTATTTAAAAATCTGGGACAGAAGCTGAAACATGGTAGAAAGAAGGAATTAAAGTGGAGGGAGACATGGCAATCAGTAAAATAGTATAAATGAAAACATAAAGGCAAGTTCCAGGCATACATAGCAAAGAATAATGAGTCAAATTTAGCTAGAGTATAGGCTACACATTACACAGTAGTAGAAGGAAAATTTCTCAGGCATTTACTCAGATTGTAACAAAGAATGCTTAAATTCCTGGCTGAGGAGGCTAATGAAAAGTGTTCTGTGTCATTCAGCTCTGGTAATATAATAATCAAAATCATTTCACAACTAGAATGCACTGCAATAAAAATATTAAATAAAAATGCAAACAAGTGCATTGTTTAAAAACTATTCACACAGAAGTGCTGAAAGAATTTTAAATTATACGTAACTCCAATCTAATGCATTCAAGCAGTTATAAATTCAGGAAATAGTGCCTAATGAATTTTGAAATTTAGAAGGAAAAAATGTGACATTTTTCATACCTTTTATCACTTATGTACATTGGGTTCACTCACAGCATGATTAAAATGTCAAATTTTAATATAAACCAAACATATGGAAGAAAAGAAAGAAAACAAGAGCCAATTTAATTGAAAAGTTCAATCCTAGACCTTCAGTTCAAACTTTTTTCCCAAGGCACAACTTTCATTTTTTTTTGTTTTAATCATGAAGCCTTGGGCTTTTTCTCGTTGTTTAATTTATAGATGACTATAATGTGCTCAGAAACAAGCAACAATAGAAAATATGAACTACATAAAACACACGTGATTACTACAGCTAGAATGACCCAATTAGAGAGCAGTTAAATTCTTAATTTTATAAAGAATAAACAGCTTGATACAAACACTAAATGAATTGAGTGAAGCAATTAATGTAGTTTTCTATTTTCATTCACATCTTTCCCATATTCTTGTTATGTACGTCTTCTTTGACTAGCAGGTGTCTTTTCAGATTGTTCAAAAGATAAATGGGAGGGAGTATAAAATAACACAAGGAGGGGTGGCAGGAGGGCAGAATATCAGAATATTCTTAACGAAAACTGTAAATTCATTTGTATGGCTAATCTACACTAATGGCATTGCTAAAATATTATTCAATTGTGACCCTAGCGCTCTATAACAACGTTTGGAGATGTACTCCAAATTCAGAAGTCAGCTGTAGACTTCTGTATTTTTGTTACATGGCAAAATATATTTCAAAGCTTTTTTTCCAATCGCAAGGCCAAGAATGGGGGCCTTGTAATTTTTGTTCTTTCTATAAAAGACAAAATTTCAGTAAAATTTATCAGATATCACAAAGCACATCTTGTCACATAACATAGTCTCTAATATGGCTCAAATAGTAAGTGAAAAAGTGTGATTTACCCCTGAGCTATTTATCTATTGCCACAAAGCATTTTTTTCACATTATATAGTCTCTAACATGGGTCATGCAGAAGGTCAGAAGCTGTGGTTTACCCCTAGGCTATTTATGCATAAAAACCATTAAAAAATATCAACAGGACCATATTAGTGCAAAGAGTATGGTGGAGAAATGATTAAAAATAAATTTATCATTTTCTTTTCCTTTCTCCTTCATCAGCTCATCAAACAGACACTAAAATTTTAATAATATTGATTGTTTCAAATGATTCCATGTTTTTGATTCTCCTGCCTACTGTCACAACTCAGGTTTGTTAATCATTTATTATCTTGGTTTCCTTAATAATCTAATTTCAGTTTTTCCCACCACTTAGAAAATTTTTCTCAAAGGTATAACTTGAATACAGAGAATCAGAATATTTTCTTCTTATATAAATGAAAGTTTCAGAATAAATGACATAAAGAGAAATCAATGACATAAGGAAAAAGTCCAAATTCCTTAGTAATTGTTTTTCTAGCCTTCCTGATTTGGCCTTGCCTATGTCTCCTGTTTTCACCCTGTTAATCCATACAGGTATGCTCTACGGGAAACAATTCTTTGTGTATTGCATTCTCCTATACTTTGTTTTTTCACATATGTCCTTTCGCTATCACCCATATTATTTTGGAAGTCTTCTACTTTGATACTGATGTTTGTCCCCAAAAGTCTTTATATGACCTTCTATTACATCACTCATTTGTTTTTCTACATACTTTTCCCTCTTGACTTTTAGACCATGAACTATGTCTGTAAGACATAGTTCAGGAAAGTACAGGAAAACTGCCTTTTTTATTTGTGTACCCCAACAGACAAAGACAGTATGTCATGTCAGTAGATCTTCAATATTATTTGTGAAAGCAAAGAGTAAAACCTTCCAGGGTCACCCAGCCAGATCACACAGATCATATTTGTATTTTCATACCACTAGTGCCTTCTTCTATTGTAGAAAATGTTTATAAAGTGATATGACTTTATTGTTTAAATATGCATGTCCCCAAATAGAGAGTGAGGTTCTTTTGTGAAATAACTATTTTACTTATCTATTTTGTCCATTACCTGAAATAGTGCTTAGCCTTAAATAGTAATATTCAGTGATTATTGAAAGATTTCTCAAATTCTCTGATTTTCACAGCTAGGCCAATGATAAAGAAAATTATTTTCACATGTTTTTAACTGAGAATTATGAATTATACAACAAGGCTCTCTTCTTCTTTGATTATGTAAATGGATTCTGAGTTGGACATTTTTTATTTGCACAGTCTCCATTACAATACCTTAAGTTGATTAATTTGCTTATATGACCTGCATATATGTCAAGCTCCTTACTTTCAGTAATATAGAATATAATGTTCATGCTTAACTATAGTCAAGTCTCTCTTAAAATAAAAGGATCTAAATTCCGTCCAAATACAATGTAATCACATGAAGGAAAGAAACCACTAAAATGCAAAATGGGCAATATCCAGAATAAAAGATAATTTCCAGAAATATATGTATTTTTATATCAATATTTATTTAGCCAAATTATAGTTCTCTCACTTTCTACAGCTCTGTGATTTTCTGCACATTACTTTACCATTCTGTGACTCAGTTTCCTTAACTGTAAAATGGAGATAATTATGGCACCTAACTCATTTAGTTCTTGTATGAACGGAATAGATTAATTTATCTAAAAGGACCTTACAAAACTTCCTCAAAGATATAAAATACTCACATAATATAAACCATCATTAATTAGCTAGTTCAAATCAACACATTATGGGCTGTTGATTTGAATGATCTTACTTAAGAGGATGTTTAGTTTTAAATGTATATTTCAATATCTTCAAAGGAGCACATTTCATGTTCTTAAATATGTTAAATTTAATTATCGGTTGTTTTTTTTGTGTGTGTGTGTGGTACGCGGGCCTCTCACTGTTGTGGCCTCTCCTGTTGTGGAGCACAGGCTCCAGACGCGCAGGCTCAGTGGCCATGGCTCACAGGCCCAGCCGCTCCGTGGCATGTGGGATCTTCCTGGACAGGGGCATGAACCCGTGTCCCGTGCATCAGCAGGCGGACTCTCAACCACTGCGCCACCAGGGAAGCCCTATAGTATTATTAATTACTAATTATATACTATTAATTATATACATATAACTGATAATATTATTAATAGTTAAATAATATTATTAACTAATAATAATATTAGTTAATAATATGGTCACTTGGCATGTGACCATAAAGGCAAAAAAAGTGGGAAAAAAAAGAAAAAAAGAAGAACTCAACATATAGAACTGGTTACTGATAATCACACTGTTTTGACATTTTCAAAATAAACTATACTAGCATTAAATCTAACTATTCTGCCTTAAAACTGAGTTTAGAAGAAAAAAATACAGACAAGTCTCCAACTTTTGACAAAATTTATTTTGATCATATACTCTATTTTCCATATAATATTTAACTAGTTAATAATAATATTATTAACTAGTTAAATATACCACATCTGAAAATAGTAAAAAGGTGGATATTGTTAAGTGTAAAAAAAAAAAAAGGTCTTTGAATTTTCACATTGGAAAATCTTTAATTGTTTGGATTTTGTTGTTTTATAACTGAAATTTTCTTGAGTTAATAAGAGCACTTCACAAAGATGGCCTAGTATCAAACTTGCAGTAAATTACATATTTTATTTTCAAGTTAAGAAAAGCCAAAATTAAAATACCTATTTTATTTATCAGATTGTAAGTGTCAAATAACATCTGGCCTTCTTTAAAGATTCATGCAAACTTTAAACGAAAAAGAAAAATCCACAACCTTGAAACAGTGAACTTAACACTATCTGAATACACTATTAGCATTATTATTACATATAAAGACATCCTTACTGACTAAAAGTTAGCACAGGCACATGGAAAGATGTTCAACATCGATAGTTACTAGAGAAATGCAAATCAAAACTACAATGAAGTATCACCTCATTCAAGCGAGAATGGCCATCATAAAAAATCTACAAATAATAAATACTAGAGAGGGTGTGGAGAAAAGGGAACCCTCCTACACTGTTGATGGGAATGTAAACTGTTGTATCCACTATGGAAAATAGTATGGAGGTTCCTTAAAAACTAAAAATAAAGTTACCATGTGATTCAGCAATCCCACTCCTGGGCATATATCTGGAAAAGACAAAAACTCTAATTTGAAAAGACACATGCACCCCAATATTCATAGCAGCACTATTTACAATACCCAATATATGGAAGCAACATAAATGCCCACTGACAGATGAATGGATGAAGAAGATGTGGTACATACATACAATGGAATATTACTCAGCCATAAAAAGAATGAAATAATGGCATTTGCAGCAACTTGTACAGACCTAGTGATTATCATACTAGTCAGACAGAGCAAGACAAATATTATATGACATCACTTATTTGTGGAATCTAAAAAATGATATAAATGAACTTATTTATAAAACAGAAATACACTCACAGACATAAAAAACAAACTAATGGTTACCAAACAAGAAAAGGAGGGGGGAGGACCAAATTAGGAATTTGGGATTAACAGATACTCACTATTATATGTAAAATATATAAACCACAAGGACCTACTGTATAGCACAGGGAACTATATTCAATATCTTTTAAGAACTTATGGTGGAAAATAATCTGAGAAAGAATAGATATAGATATAGATATATGTATACCTGAAACACTTTGCTGCACTCCTGAAACATTGTAGATCAACTACACTTCAATTTAAAAATTAGCACATCTCTAAAATATGCTTTAAAATATTTCAAATCAACCTGAATACCCATGCCAATGAGACAGAAGATTCCCTTATTCTGTTAAATTTGCATGAGAAATAAGAAATTTATTCTAAAGATAAAAACAATACCTCCAGTCAAATCTCTCCCGAATACATGCTCTTGGCATGTGACCATAAAGGCAAAAAAAGTGGGAAAAAAAAGAAAAAAAGAAGAACTCAACATATAGAACTGGTTACTGATAATCACACTGTTTTGACATTTTCAAAATAAACTATACTAGCATTAAATCTAACTATTCTGCCTTAAAACTGAGTTTAGAAGAAAAAAATACAGACAAGTCTCCAACTTTTGACAAAATTTATTTTGATCATATACTCTATTTTCCATATAATAAGTTTTTAGTAAATACTTAGCTTAATAATATGATGTAACCATCTAAAAATTCAACCTAAATTGTGAAGAATTTTCCATTATTAGTGCCATTTTTAATTTTTCTCCTTGAGGAATGCATAAATGAGCCTTGATGAGGAAATTGAATCAGGAGGTTGGTTTAGGACACTGTGGAATAATCTGTGGTCTGCGAATTGGAAAAGAGAACAAATAAGACTAAGAAGCAATATATTTAACTGAGTTTGAAGAGCACAGAGGAAAAGAAACACAGAAAACAATTCTATAGTAGAAAGAGGTTAAGGGTGAGTATTTTAAGTTGAAGAACAATATAGAACAAATAAAAAGACAGAATAAAATAACACAAATCAGAAATACAGTTTTTGTAAATATACTTTGAAAGCTCTAAGAAAAAATGGGTGTAAGAATACTAGTGATATAAATAAAAAATGATTCAAACACAGTGAAGGATAAAACAAAGTTAGAAGGGTCAGGATGAGATAAATGGATAGAATCAGGCATTTTCATATGGTCAAAAACACTTAGTTCTAATGAAAGGAGATTTTTATAGTAATTAACAGAAATTGAAAACTGACAGAATTTGGTGTAAATCCAAGTATCCAGCTACAGCATTTAAGTCAATGTTTATGGTTTATTTTAAAATCCTTTGCTTGAGGATAATATTCAAACCACTAAGGGTAAATTATTTTATGTGTTTATAATTATAACAAAGGAGAATTTCACCTTTGTATAATACTCCATAATTAAATGTAATAAGTAAGTTTAAGGACAGAATTTATCAATTCTTATTCATCTTTTACCACAATGTGGTTTGTTATGATTTTTATTATTAGTTTGTATGTTTATTTTCACTTTTAGAATCAGTCACTTTGGGCGAACTGGGTTGTCATTTTCAGATGAAAAGAAAAATTCAGTGAAATTATTAAAGTAGGAAAGTAGAAGAAATGAAAATATAACAGATTCTATTTGAATAAAAATTATTTACATTTCATTTTAATTTATACCTCACAAGGTATTCATGAGTTTTCCTTAAGATAAACCAATCGCACACCCAGACTTTTATAGCAAAATTGTATTTAGATTGAATTCAATAATAATCTGTGGATTTTTTTCCCAAGGGTATTTCTTTGCCAAAAGTTTTTTTTTTTAACACTCAGTTTCTTGGTACTTGATTTTTTTCAGGAATACATTAATTCTTATGTAGTACTTTGTTCAGGAGGAACAGCCATCCTCATGCTATCTTTCTTCAAGAGAATATCCAGCCCAATGCTTGTATTAAAATAAAATAAGTAAATCTCCAAATGAGCTATTTAACTCATAACGGCCTTGATTTCCCCAACTCTAAAATTTATCTGCCTTCATTGAAGTAATTAATGTATAAAAATGACAGTCTCCAATGTGTCAGCTTTGTCCTAGTCAAAGAAGAGCCGACATTAACCCAAAAACTTTAAAGACAGAGGAAAGAGAGAGTTAGAGCAGGCTACAACAAAATTTATTAGATTCAAAAGATTTCTAAGTGAAGCCAATTTCTCAAATAATGGCTATGAAAAAAATTAAATCTTATTTCCTTATACACCCTGGTTATCCTCTCAGTTCCCTTCTCAAAATAATTTAGTTGTTGACTATACTCATGTAGAGTAGAATAGCAGCTCTCTGTGCTCCAGGTTCCTCATCTGTTAAATGGGGATAGAAATAGTATATACTTGATATGGATAAATGAGTTCATTCACATGAACATTTAGAATAGTTCCTAGATTAATTGATTGCTTGCTTTTGTATACAGAGCACAGACTATTTTAGTCTTTAGAGATTTTAAAGTACAAGATAAATGAAACCAGGCCATGAATAGTATGGAATAAGCCACACTAGAAAGGCCTAGCCTGATGACTAGAGAGAATAATTATTCAGAACTGATTCAATGCTGGTTCCACAGATTTGCTACCAAATCAACCATCAAGCCATTCAAAGAATATATTCCAGATAATGCCACAGTGAAAGAATGGATACAGGTCATGGTGCCTCCCCATTTCTTCAATGGAGGTACTCCCCACCATGCTGTTGTTTTAGTATCTTAAAGAATAAGAGCCAGAAACTGTACTGAATTGCATGCAGGAAGATTATTTTAGAGTGCACTCAATATCTATACCTAAAATAAAATAAGTAAAGCAAGATTAAGCAGAAAGAGATGTTGAAATGTGAAGTGTTTCAAAATAAAGCTCAGATGATTTCATATTGAGCTCTGGGACTAGAATGGCCTACAGAGTTGTCTCAAAATGATGTAAGGGGATCAGGCTTTGTACCTTCTTTATTGACCAGTCATTGGATATAGACTGCCTCAGGAAGGGGTCATAACATTAATAGAGGCACCTTTTTTTCTATGAGGGAAACTCAGAGAGAGATGTGATGCAGCTATGTAGCCAGCCAACACTCCCAGCAGCTAGGGGTATGCCTCAGTCCTATAGGGGAGGTCTGGTGAAGCATCTCTGTCTCCATGAATCCCCTGAAGTTTGAGTTTTGTAGTGATTGTAAGGAAATTGCCAAGTTAGAGGAGCTAGAAAAATTGGTTTACTACTTGTATACCATGTGAGAAGAGGCCCACCCAGAGTTACATACTTTCCGTTTCTTACTGTATCATCTGGTTTACAGATGGTCTGCCTATGGTCTATAGCAGATTATACTTTATTTTGAGTCATTCAAAACCAGAAAAATGTACAATTAAAAGATGCTCATCACTAATTTAAGTTAGTGCAGGAGAAAGTCATATATTCAACAAGGTAGTCAACAAGAAAACAGAAGAGAGTAAAAAATAGGAATATTTTCCATTTTTGACTAGTTTTCCATTTTATCTTCACCAGTAAATGTACTAATTTTCCCATCACATTCCATGCTGGACTGAATTTATTTAAATAAGGTTAAGCCAATTTCAACTCTCAGAAAATCACACAGAACTCTAATAAAAATGTAATTGATTTCTATAGGGTTTTGTATGAATATCTGTGGGTAGAATTTAGCCCATTTTCTCATCTCTATTATGGCTGAGTTTAAAGTTTACCAATAACTTCAGTGAAGAGTGTGATTTAAAAACATCTTGTGCATATTTAAGTTGAGTAAAATTTTATCTTTCATGCCTGTAATGCAAAACCACTCCACTGGGTCAATCTAATGCATGACAGGTGCTATTCAAATATAAAATTTATAGCTTTAATAAAAATTCTTAGACATAAAAATTCTACTAAAACAGTTCAAGGAGGTTAGAGTGTTTAGAAATGCCTAGGAGAGCATGTAAAGGAGCAAACTTCACTATGATATTTAAATCCATTCATTCTGATTTCAATACTCAGTTTATATATGTCACCTTAAAACACAAAGAAAAATTAATAAATGAAATTTCATAAGGTAGGAATAAATCAGTACACTGGTCCTTCATTTTTGTCTGAGGTTAAAGATGAACTCTTTTATTTTGTTTTTTATTTAAATGGTGGCTTGACCATCACATCCTCATATGAATTATGAAAACCTGGAGTAAGTTCAGAGCAAAATATTAAACCTGTAATTTGAAATACTCATAAAAACAATTTTAATTTTTAAAATTGAAATGGAAACTCTAAGGTGACAGGTCAAAATGAAAGTGGTATACATGGACTTTATATAAAATAGGCAAGCTAAAGTACTCTAAATATTGTAGTGAGCACTAAAATAAGCAGGAGGAATTAAATCTTATAGATGACCCTACAGTTAGCACAGGGAACTAATATTATTAAAGTACTTAGCAGCAGGCACAATGTGTTAGGTGATCACACAGATTCATTTCCAAATGACCAAAGAGACTGAAGAAACTTTGAAGAAAGCATGAACACATTTTATTTTGCTACTTCTGTATGTTGGAATTAGGACATACCTTTTTAGGAGCTTAAGATTTTCCAGAGAACTGAATTTTGTGTAATAAAGAATCATCATTTAAATAATACATAAATTATATAATTAAGTTTTAATAACAAAAATTATTATTAGTGTTTAATGATTAGTGCCCTCAAGAATATCTACAGTAGACTTGTTGATAAGTAAGAGCTTTTAACAGCCTGCCATTAAAATTTCCTAAAGATATTCTCTCCCTTAATATTGTCACTAACACTTTGTTACCTGCAGGTACCAACAACATACTGGGTACATCCTAAAATTTATTTCATTTAATCCTTACAGCTGCAGAGTATAGATTATGATCTCAATTATTTTATAGATGAGAAAACTAAGATTTAGTTAGATTAAATAATGAACCCAAAATCACATAGCAAATTCAACCCTGAAGTCTCCCCATGTTCTTTCCTCTACATGAAGCAATTTAATGTCTTGATAAAATTTGGAAGGGCCAAAATGTAGTATCATTTGTCTAGAAGTTATTATTTTTATCTTCCAAAGTTTCAGATATATAAATTAAGTATGCTGTCTAATGAAGGCAGTAACTGAGGAGAGTCCAAAGTTGAAGTCCGTAAAAATTCCCTAAGGACTTTCTATGCGGCAACTATTTACCAGGCCTCAATCTATTTATTCTAACAATAACAAGGAAGGCTACTAAATATCTGCTAAATGCTGGGTAATGTGTCAAATGTTTTATGTTCATTACTCTATATTCTTATGATAACACTGAAAAAAAGTATTTTTTATATTTGAAAAAGTCAGGCTCAAAAAAGCTTCAATAACTTGCCCATAGGAGCTAAGTTAACTGAAGAGCTGGCATTTGAATCTATAAATCCTTAACATCACAAAGATATATATTTAAAAGAAAAATAATATGGTATTTAGAATTAGGACACTGAAAAGGGGAAACCTAGGGGAGAAGGTAAGAGAAAGGAGGCAGGTGTGGATTCATAGTGAAGTGAGGGTGGGGAAGGATGAAAATTTTTATAAGCTCTTTTGAACAATTTGAGAGGTTTTCAAAACTTGCTATATGATCTTACGGCCATGTTACTGTTTGGAAGCTACAAGAGCAGGATACCAAAGCCTCCCATAGATGCTGTGAGAACTAATTAGATAATGTTAGTGATGTACACTGAGCTCCTTAGAGAAAGGTCTTGGAAAGCAACATATTAAAAACAAGTGCACTGAGGCTCATTTGGTCCCCAACATGATTGATGGGAATGTAGACTATCTCACATTTGCAAAGGAAGGAGAGTAGAGAGGCACTAGAAAAATGGGGTCTAATACAGAGAGCATTTTCTTTTATGGACAGTCTACATTTGCAGTTAGACTCATAAATCTCACTGATAAAACCCAGAAAAAAAATGGAAAATCAGTTCTTGTGAACTAATCCAGCTAACAAATTTAAGAGGAGAGGACTTAAAATACAGTATACAGGAAGTGAATCAAGAAAGAAACTGAAAATTTCTTCAGTTTCTTCTTACTTCAGTTTCTTTCAGCAAAGACTTGCTAGCTGACGGGAATATGAGCTTTCCAAATCAGTTTTTTAAACTAAAAGATCCAGAAAAAGTGGGATTGGGTAAAGAGAAATGTGTGCTGTTTATCTTCAGATTTGGGGCAGTAGACAATGTCTTCACAAAGACAACATGTCCTCAAATTATGTAGGTCAGAAAAATATATAACATACACTTCCTTCGACATGAATTTTTTAACGCTTAAATTGCCGAAAACTATTATTTTGTGTGTTTATAATACACGTATATGAGATATGTGTTTATATATACATATGTACGTGTGTACATATATATGGTATATATATATGAACACATATGGTAGCTTGCTACTGAAATAAATCAGCTCCATAATACTACCCTATTCCTCATATAATTATTGGCTGTTTATAGACTAGGGGTGCCATATTTAACAAAATATAAGAAATCTGCTTAAGTTTGAATTTCTGATAAATGATTTTTAGTATATCTCAAATATTGCATGGGGCGTACTTATAGTAAGACATTATTTGTTGTTTATCTGAAATTCAAATTTAACTGGTATCCAGCATTATCTGACACACCAAGATAGACACTTGGTACAAATGTTGGGGAGGAGTATTTTCCAGTGTTCACAAATACTTAAAAAGAAAAAAATAAAACTTGTGGAAAAAAAGATGTTTCATGTGTTTATTTGTAATTGACATAAATGCTCTTTAAAAGGTAGAGACACCAAAAAGGCCCCTTTTACCAATTAAATTGTTAGCTGAAATTAGTTCAGATCCTCAGGTGTAAAATCTGACAACTAATAGGAGTACTCTTCAGGAGTCTGGTTCATCAGAGGTCCCCTTTAAAAACTGATGATCCCGGGCTTCCGCCTGCCGGAAGAGGGAGTCCGCCTGCCGATGCAGGGGACACGGGTTCGTGCTCCGGTCCGGGAAGATCCCACATGCCGCGGAGCGGCTGGACCCGTGAGTCATGGCCGCTGAGCCCGTGCGTCCAGAGCCTGTGCTCCGTGGCGGGAGAGGCCACAGCGATGAGAGGCCCGCGTACCGCAAAAAAAACCAAACAAACAAACAAAAAAACTAATGATTCCCCCAAATTGTGTATAGCTCCATATCACCCTGAATAAATACTAAACCACACATCACATATAACTCATAGAATAGTGCTTATGTTTTTTCTATTAGGTGGAGATATTAACTTATACTAAGTCTTTGTTAGGGGTTTAGCCATCCCTGGACCTATGCGGAAAACTTGTGGAAATGGTCTTTTAAAAATGGTTTGAATGTGTATAGAGAAGCTAGGAAAAGGAGATAGGCTTTGTTCCCTTGGAGATGCAAATATAGCCAAGTATACACTGGGGCATATATTTGTGGATTGGACCAACTCTGTTTAATTTACAGGGGTGCTATGGAACCTCCTTCAAGAGAATTCATCCTAGGAGAATAAGAAAATAGGTGGGAAAAGTGAAATCCAGCAATACAACTTTCAAGAGCTTTTGAGCAATGCTTGTTGGCTGTTACCTTGTGCAAACTGACCTAAGCCATTTCCAACAGTAAGGATTATTATAATTCTTGCTGGAAAATACTGTTAACCTTGAACAATAAGAAGTAAATTAGGACCATATATGCACTCTCTCTATTTCTCCTTTTCCTCCCCTTTTCCAACTATGTGGAATGGAACTAAGTCACAGACTGAATTCTGCTACACAAACATCTGTTAGTAAGCATGCACGGAAACAGCCAAACGACCTGTTCTGTAATCTCAATTCTCTGTGCTTTTAGGTGTTATGAGAGTGCCTAGAATGAAAGTTTCACTAGAGGCAGGTACATTAACATACTTCAGGCACAATACACCTAAATTTATAGCCAGAGTTAGGCAGCAGAATTCTCCAGTAAGCATCTGTACACAGAGTTGGACTGAATCCTAATTTAGGAGATTCATTCCAAAGAGCATTGGCCATCTACTTTCCATACGAAGAGCAATGGTTATATCCAAGTTCTACATTTTGAATATCTATGTTTAAACCTACATATATAATTTATTACATCCATTATGCTCATTACTAAAACTTCTGCTTGGTCAGAAATAAAGATTGCTGAAGCTCTTTTGTAGCTTCTTCTGAAATGGGAGCTTGCTGTTAGTTTAAGGTAGTTCAGTTGTTAACCAACTACTAAAAAGATATAGATGAAAAATATGTGTGACGTGCATATGCCTACTGAAGTATTTTAAAGTAAATTTCAGTCACTATAATACACCTGGATCTAGCCCTGGACATTAAAATGGGCAAAACCACATGGCCTGAATAGCATGCCATTAACACAACATGAGGATGACCATTTTCTGACTTTTTCAGACCAGTGCTCAGGTTTCCATTTTGTGGATCTTGGAAGAGAACTATTCTGCACAGAGGAGCAGAATCATTTTCATTAATAATGACAGGACCCTTTATACCTAGTGGAGCAGTACAGAGTGGAGGCAGCACTTGAGGGGTACTGGTGTGGGGCAGTAGAACATTATTCCTGCAGGCAACATGGGATTTCTGTATACATAAGATCCCTTCAGATACTCCCTCAAAAATGGAGGGAGTTTTTTGAATTAACATGCAGAAGCAATACACCAGTGAAAGTTGGGTTTTGTTCTTATGTGACTTCTTTTGTAGCCATAAGCAGATGATGCCTTGAAAATTCTAATTACACATAAAAAAACTTTTGACTTGCCAGTAATTTGCTGATTATTGGTAGACTCTGAAGAGAAATAAGCAACTTTAAATTATTATAATGCTCTCCATGGAAGAAGTATGCTTATATTTTTGAATACCGTTTGCTCATAAGGCTCGTCAAATGCTATAAGATAAAAAGTTTTGATTATTAATGGTTGCAATCATTCTAATCATGCAGATATCTTCTGATGCTCTCCATTCCTATACATATATTAATAACTAAGTGGGAAATTTACAAATAAATTAAATATAATTATCTTCTAGATAATTATTTTTACATTTGCTATTTCTCCCTAGCAGGAACATATGCTAAGGTGGTTCCTTGATTTAAAAATACACAGAATAGCTACTTTTTTAAACAATATTTTTGAAGAATTATTCCTTAACATGGAATAATGTGTGTGTGTGTGTGTGTGTGTGTGTGTGTGTGTCTGTAAGACTGATTATAATTCTATACTGTATCGAATTACATTTAATAGAACACTGATCTGATGTGGAACCTAACCAAAGACTAGGTATTAAAGTTCCAAGATTATTTCATTTTGAGACAGCCTAAACTTAAATTGTCTGATGTCCTATTCATGGAGTAGTGTTACATGAGTCATTATCTCTATAATACTATGGAGTTAAAAAAACAACAAAAACCTATTGCGTCAAAATAAAACACTTCCCTTGAGTTGCTCCCAACTATGTAATTTGGATTAAATATAAGTTAGATTTCCTAGCAGATCTAGTCTTTACTTTGTAATAAGTCAACATTATCACAAAATGCTAAATAACTACCTATAATCAGGGTGTCCTCTATCTTTCTCTCCTAGAAAGAAATGAAGACCAGTAGTTAACCATGTAGGTAACACACACACACACACACACACACACACACACACACACACACACACGCACCTGGTGTTGGCATCTGTACAGAAAATATTAATACTTGGGACTAATAGGAAGTTATTAAATTTGAACCTAAACTTGACCTGTTAGTAAAGCCTTACTAATGAGATCAAATACACAGAGCAAAAGAAAAGGAAATCAGCAAAGTATCTTAGATCAGGAGACGCTACATATATGAGTTCCTAATAAATCTAGCATCTTTTAGGAAAAAAGGCATTTTATTTCCCATCTTGTTAAGGAAATGAGATGATGCATCAGCAATCCTTCATTTAGATATAGCTATGATTTTTCATGATCTGCCCTGAAATTTATCCCACAATTTACAATATTGAAATCAGTCAAAAGTTATATAGACATTGCTGAGGCTTTTTTAAAGAAAAACAAGGATTCACTTTAAAATAAATCTAGTTTTGGAGAAAATATGCCAAGTAATCAAAAATAGTTTTAGCTTTTGCTTCCATATTATACAAAGATATTCCTTCAGGGAATCATTCTGAAAAGATAATTTTTAAGCTTGTCAAACAGCATTCATTATGTTTTACTACTGTTGGTTAGAAATGGTTCAGAATGTTAAACAACTGCCTTGCAGATAGTGTTAACTAAGTATTTGGGGGCAGATGGTAAAAGACTGTCTTAATAGAGCAAATTACCTAGTGGACAAGAGAAAGCAAAAGAACATTCAAGAGTAAGTGGTGTTTAGCTGTCTAATACCTGCAGTAAGAGAACATTACATTTTAGTCTTAAGAGCAAACTCTGCAGACATTCACTTGCCTTATCTTACGGTCCCATGTATATCCTTGAATAAAGTGTCTGTGACCAATTATTCTGTGGGTAAACTTTCTGAATATGTCACTAAACATGCATCTCTGTGCACTGAGAAAATTTATGCTGATGGAGATGTGATGCTTTTAATTAGGGGAGAAAAAAAAACTATTTAATCCCAAGAACATCACTTGTTTTTCCATTTATGGGATGGAAGTTCTTAGCCTTCATTTTTCTTCTTTAAACAAGATAGTATCTTTTCTTCATATTTCTACCTGCAGTGCCAGTCACAAATTTATATTTTTTGAAAATAGTAACCATGTCACATGCCATGTGGACTATATATTGAAATAAATATAGTAAAGATAGCCTGAGTATATTTTTAAGCACAACGATATTTTTTAAATAGCAAAAGGGTCTTTTACGTTCAGCTGTGATCTTGTGCACATGTCAGTGTAAAGACAGTCCCTAGGGAGTGAATGAAATAGTTATTTTTTGTATTGTGTTTTGTTGCTAATTCAAGCTTCCAGCACTTGGTCATCTATTACCATAGGCAAGAATTAGAATATGGAATCCTTTATGAATTGTTATCCTTTTTTGTCTTTTTTTTTTTCTTGTTCCTGCATCTGACATGAATTCAATTCACACATATATTGAGCCACTAGTATGTGTTAAACAGGGGTTTAGCTTCTTGGGTCACAAAAATGAAAGATCCAACCTTCGCCTTCAAGGACCTCCAAATGAAGCAGGAAGGACAGTTGCATAATGTTGTGTCCAAAGTACCAATATCATGAGAATATCATAACTACCATATCATAACACTTGGTGGGAGGGAAAAATTTCCTTTTACATTTTTTTTTAACATGATGTTACTTACGTAGCCAACTTGCCTCTAACCTCTGAAAGCCATTTTCAATAATCTAAAAACATGTATATAGCAAGATTTTGATTGCTTATTAGTTTATAGGTAGATCCTCTTTTATAGTGCTTGTTTTCTAGTACAAGAGTAACAACTATTTTATAGACTAACCATGATTAATTAGATATTTATTTAATTGTTGTTATATTTGGGCAACAAAATAATAAAGTGATATAGAAAGTGTTCCTGATAACAAAAGATAAAAATCATCAGTATCAGGGAGCATATTCTTTATTTGTGGCCATTGTTGGTACAGCGAATTTTAAGTTATTATACTTAATGAATGTAAAATGTTAATGAAAGAGTCCAAATATAAATATGTAGTTTTAAAAATATAGGTTTATATAAACTACATAATGTAGGTATATATAAACTACATAAATTTGAAAATATAAAACTCTTATACATCTTCATAAAGTGCTATTTGACATATTCAGATTTTGATTTTCTAATGAAACATTATTGATAGATTTGAAACTCCGTGTATTCTATCCACCCCATTTTTCTTTGTTAATGCACTCCAGAGGTAGTCTCCACTGTCTGGAATATGGTGTTTATCATTTTCATGGATTTCTCATATTTTATGTATATATGTATCGATAGGGAAAATAAAGTATTAGTTGGCATGTTTCCTGTTGTCTTGTTTTAGGGAAATATAGTGTCTTTCTTATTCTGACTCTGCTTTTGAGATTTACTCCTTTAAATTATGTCTACCTATTCTTTTTAAGAACTTTAATCTATTATCTGAATGTACCTTTATTTATGATATTTCAGTTGACTCATTTGTGATAAACTAAGTTTCAACAGATGTCTGAATTCCCATTGTTCCCATGTGCTAGGGTTTGACTAAGGTGGTGTGTCTCAAGTGATAAGAATCATTTTATTATTCCTTAATTGGGGAACGTTCTTAACAAATTTTGCAGGATCTCTCCAGAGGACCCTGGGACCATTTTTTCAATTGAGTCATCTGGATATCTTTTAAGTCCAAGGAAGCACGGGAAATGCAGCTTATGAACCTATTGCTATAAGTAGAATTACAGGGGTGTTTGTTAGTTGGCAAACTGGACCCTATACATAGAGGGCAATGAGAGACCCAAGAAAGAGGCAGACCACTGCAGATAGGTAGGTGGCAGGTTTAATAAGCAAGGGAACTTACATAATAGCCTTGTCTTGGACACCCACAAGACAGGTAGATTTCTGCATCTCCCTGCCACCTCCCTGAATCTTAAAAGTTTATGGGTTCATTCATGTATACCATCCAGGTGGTCTCAACACATTGTTCACTTAAGGCTGCATCCTTGAATATGACTCCCACTGTGGGAACAGTGGGCAGAAGTATATTTCAAGGACAGATGAGGGAGTGAGGAGCCTGTGATTGCCCTGGTCCAGCTCTTGGGTCAACCTGTGGTCACATTATCTCCATGCCCCCCTCCAATACAGGGCCTGTCTGACAAGATGTTCATCATCACATTTATTAAGTAAAATCAAATTTATTTCCAAAGTGGTCATGTAGTTATTGGTCCACAAGCAGTGTATGTGAGTTCATAATTCTCCAGATATTGGTAATACCACTGTGTGTGTATGTGAGTGTGTGTGTGTGTGTGTGTGTGTGAACTGAATAACTATGAAATAGTTTGGATTTGCGTTACCATTTTTTCTTTAGAGATTGGCCATCTTCTCATGCACTTTTTCTTTTTCTTTTTTTTTTTTTTTTTTTGCTGTACGCGGGCCTCTCACTGCTGTGGCCTCTCCCGCTGCGGAGCACTGGCTCCGGACGCACAGGCTCATCGGCCATGGCTCACGGGCCCAGCCGCTCCGCGGCATGCGGGATCCTCCCGGACCGGGGCACGAACCCACGTCCCCCGCATCGGCAGGCGGACTCCCAACCACCGCGCCACCAGGGAAGCCCACACTTTTTCTTTTTTAATAAATTTATTTATTTATTTTTGGCTGCGTTGGGTCTTCTTTGCTGTGCACAGGCTTTCTCTAGTTGTGGTGCGTGGGTTCCTCATTGCAGTGGCTTCTCTTGTTGCGGAGCACGGGCTCTAGGCACATGGGCTTCAGTAGTTGTGGCCCGCAGGCACAGTAGTTGTAGTGCACGGACTTAGTTGCTCCACAGCATGTGGGATCTTCCTGGACCAGGGCTTGAACCCGTGTCCGCTGCATTGGCAGGCAGATTCTTAACCACTGCACCACCAGGGAAGTCCCCTCATGCACTTTTCATGTTGAATGCTTACCTCATTTATTTTAAACTTTCTTTTATTTTTAAGACATGCAGTCACCTATAGGATCCCAAGTGTTGCCCATCATTCCATGAAGATCTGGATTCTAAAACACAGCTCCACTCTCCAATACTAAATGTGACATACATTTTAGTAATTTCAATATCACATAAATAATTTTTCCTATTGCCAAGTTTTTCCCCTCTCTCTCTCTCTCTCTCTCTCTCTCCCCACTCCTCTCTCTTTTTTTTCCACTCTCTCCTTCAATTAATAAACTAACGTACCCTACATGCCATCCCAACAGCTTGCACTTTTACATTGCCATTAGCTGCACTACTTCCCTTACAACGTCAAGTGTTCCATTCTTAAATTCTTTACTTCAATCTTTCTAATATATTCTTTACAATAACTCTTCAGTGAAACTATTCTTATCACCCGTTTATCTTCGACTTTTTTTCTATTTCTCATTTACCATCATGTCCTAATTTTACTTTTTACCCATTGCTGGTGCCATGGCTCATGAATATAATCACTTCCTGGAAACACCAAAATTCCTTTGATCCTCTAGTCTCACATCTTACACCTGCAATGCTAACCATTGTCAATTCTAATTCTCCACTAACTCAAGCCTGCAACCATAATGCTGACCATGCTGTTGAGAAATCTACAAGCAAGTTTACTGCTCTCTCCTTAAATCTATCACCACTAAAATTAGTGAGTTGTTAGTCCTCTAGCCTTACTCCATTTACTCTTGCACTCTCCTAGATAAACATTTTCCCTCTAATCCTCCCTCACATGTGCACCAATTTTCTTTCTCACATTACCACTTACTGACAATAAAGCAATAAGAAAAGAACACCCCCATGCCCCAATCACAGCCTCCATCCACATACCTGCATCTATGTCTATCTACTTTGTCTTCCCTCCTGTTAGTCTGAAAAACAATATTTGGTTTGTGTTTAAAATCAATACCCTACTTGTAAAATGTGTCCTAATCATCGGACTTACTAAAGGAAATAACTCAAACAATTATTTCCAATTTTTTTCTGAATCATATGAGTTTTTTCTCCAATTATGGATCATTCCCATTAGTATTCATACTTGATGTAAAATATCTCTTCTTCAAAACAAACTATAAATATCTCAAACTTAAAATTTCCAAAACCAGACTCTTGCTTTCCTTTCCCAAACCTGCTCTTCTGTGGTCTCTCCTCTCTCTGAATGCTATCTCCTTTCTTTCAGTTGCTTTTGGCAAAATCCTTGGAGTAATAATTGACCTGTTCTTTACTTCACGTCTCATATCTGACTCATCAGAAAAAATTTTCAAACAAATCTTCAGAGTTAATCCAAATTATAACCACTTCTCAGTACCTTTAATTTCACTTTCCTATATCAAATGCCCATTATTTTCTGCCTGGATTTTCCAATGTATCTTAAATGGAAAGCTGCTTCCCATCTACAGAATATCTTCAATGAATCAATTGGAGTGGTCTCTTTAAAACATGGATTAGACTATGTTATGCCTATCTTATAGGTTCCATAATGTTCTACTGAATGAACAAACCATAATTTATTAACTCATTCTATTAAAATTGTGCATTTAGGATATTTTCATATTTTTGTTTTTTAAATATCATAGCAAGGAACATTATCATGCATATGACTTTTATTCAAATATAATTTATTTCGTTAGAAAATATTTCTAGAATTAATATTAATGGAGTCAATCACTATCATGTTTTAGTACTCTGCAAATAAATTGAACCTCTTCACAATATACCTTCACTCTTAAAAGTACTAGTTTTTTGTTTTTGTTTTTTTTTGCGGTACTCAGGCCTCTCACTGCTGTGGCCTCTCCCGCAGCGGAGCGCAGGCTCAGCGGCCATGCCTCACGGGTCCAATTGCTCCGCGGCATGTGGGATCTTCCCGAACCGGGGCACGAACCCAGGTCCCCTAGCATCGGCAGGCAGACTCCCAACCACTGCGCCACCAGGGAAGCCCTATCAAGTTTCTTGATTGTAAAGCTACTGTAACCACCACTAGTCCCCGTTTCATACTCTGCATTTTAGAAGGAAGTCACTATGTACAGCCCAATAGTTATGCTTCACTTAATTATCTACGTAAATTATTTGGAATTTTTTGCACAGCATTTTTTTCTATTATCCCACACTTATTTATTTTTTCAATCATTTTTTCATTTAATATGGGCTCCTAGATATTTATTTTAAATTTTGGGTTATAATCCAAAACTACTTTATTTTGTTGATCAAATTCTTGCAGCTTTGACTATTGGCCCCTATGTCCGGTTGATATATTCTTATTACTGTGGTGTTTTTTGTTTGCTTGTTTTTTTGAGCATTTCCTTAGTTTCTGTTACTATACTATGCTATGAGCTCATCTTGTGTATTTCCTATCCCAGTTCTAGAATCAGCCATTTCTCCAAGGAACCCTCCTTTTATTGGAAAGTGGTATTAAAAACCAAGATCTGGGTGGTTAGTGTACTTGTAACCACTGGGATTTTGTTGCTTCTAGGCCCTCTCAGCCGCCAGAACAAGGAATTATATGTGTGCAAACTAACCTGTGCATATATGCATATCTTCAAATATTTCTATCTGTAACCTTCTACAGCCATATTAAGCCAAACATGAGTTCATACCGATCCCCAGCTTTGACGGCTAGGTCATAGGAAAAACTGTGTTTAGCTTTGTGAGAAACTGTCAAACTGTCTTCCCAAGTTGTCTTATCATTTAGCATTCATTCTAGCAATGAATGAGAGTTCCTGTCACTGTGCATTCTCACCAGCAATTGGTATTGTCAGTTTTTGGAGTTTAGACATTCTAATAGATGTGCAGTGGTATCTTCTTCTTGTTTTAATTTGCAATTTTCTAATGATAAATGATGTAGCACATTGTTTCATATGCTTATTTACCATCTGTATATCTTCCTTGGTGAGGAATCTGTTCAGAGCATTTGCCCATTTTTAATTGGGTTGATTGTTTTCTTATTGTTAAGTTTTAAGGGATTTTTGTATATTTTGAATGACAATCTTTCATCAGATAAGTGTTTTGCAAATATTTTCTCACAGTCTACGGACTATATTTTTATCCTCTTTAAAGAGACTTCACAGAGCAGAAGTTTTTAAAATATTTATTAATTTTTTTAATGAACTAAAAGCTCATAACCAAACTCAATGTCATATAGGTTTTCTCCTAAGTATTTTTCTAGAATTTTATACTTTTGATTTTAAATTTAGATCTATGATTTACTTTTAGTTAATTTCTGTAAAAGGCATAATGTCTCTGTCTAGGTTTTTGTTTGTTTGCATTTGGATGTCCAATTGTCCCAGCACCATTTGTTGAAAATATTATCCTTTCTCCATTGAATTGCCTTTGCTCCTTTGTCAAATATCAGCTGACTATATTTGTATAGTTCTATTATTAAGCTCTTTCATCCTTTCCATAATCTATTTGTTTATTTTTTCACAAATAATATGTTGTCTTGATTATTGACGTTTAAAAGTAAGTCTTGAAGTTAGATAGTGAGAGTTTTTCAACTTTGTTCTTCTTTTTCAGTGTTGTGTTGGCTATTCTAAGACATAATTTTCTGTATGCATTTCAAAATCAGTTTGAAGTTTTAATCTAAACACTTATGCTTATTTGAGTTGCCAATCCATACTGCAATGGAAACCATACCCTGATTCCTGAAATAAAGCCAATAGCTGACGTTTTGCCCCTTCCTCGCTTACCAGCAATTAGAGCATCAATCATATAACATATTTAACATTACAAATGAACAATTGACTGACGGATTTCCAACTCTTCAGGAACTGGCAGAAATAAAATCTCAAGGAGTCACTAGATTAGGGACTATGTATCTGCTGTCACCTCATCTTCAGAGCCCTTGTTCCTTGGTCCCATCCCTCTGGAAGTAGAAAGTCAGATCATCAAAAACTGTGCAAAATGGTTGAAGAGGATATGAATGGTGAGAGCCTTGTGTTCTGCTGAGACACTTAAAGTGGTGTTCTCTCTTAGCTGATGTGTGTTGCATTCATTTAATTTTATGAGAATCCTTTTAGTTAAATGTAGCAAATCTCTTATTTTCTAAGTGAGAAGTATTGGAATGGTTACTTTTTTATGTCCCCAAACACATAAAAAAAGAAAAAGCAACAGGACATTGAAAAAAGCTAATCTTTTATCAGGTTGTCAGGAGGCAAGGATAGAAGCCCATGCTGGACAAAGCCTTCCACTACCCCAACCCTATCCAGGAACAGATAAGAATGGTATAAATACTGCATTTTATAAGTGTGTAACCCTCGGCTCAAAGAGGCTAAGTGAGTTTTCCAAAGTTATATAGTGGTAGCAGTGAGTAGCCTATAGGCTTTAGGTCAGTCATGAATTCATATCCTAGTGCTATCATTTATCAGCTGTGCGCACTTGGAAAATTATTATAATTCTCTCAGGCTCACTCACTTCATCTAAGAAATAAGGACACCATACCCACTCTATAGGGTTGTCCTCATGATTAATAAATAAGGCCTGTAAGCACTTAACCTAGAATTCCTGGCATATTGATAAAAGCAAAAAGAAAGCTATTTGGTTTAATGTATTTAATTTATCTTCATTAAATATTTGTTAACTAATTCACCAACATTTTACAGTTTTTTATTCAGATCTATATTTCTTAAGTATATAAATAAATGTAAGAAGTCTTACTCTGCATATAGGATAGACAGTGACATTTCTGCATGTGCGTATAAAATTCAAAACCAAATAAAACTAAGCCAAGTGGACAAACAAGAAGCCACCAAGTTCAAATTTATTGTTATCAGGTTCATAAAGCAGCACTAAGCTCATGTGGAGACATGCTGTCCAGAGGCCAACATTGAGGCTCCTACATAAAGCTGTTAAGTGACAACAAGAGAAATTCTTCAGAGGCCTGGTGGACTGCTGTACCCTCTGTCTACTAACTTCACAACACAACAGATGGAAGTATTAGGAAATTCTAGAGTATGAGTGTGTGCCTGTATGCTTATGTTAGTGTGGGAAGCTTACATGTATCATTGCATTTGACTGTGCTGTTGGCAAAAAATAATCAGTGGGGAACATAGAGGGATTCCAGATTGACCAAATCAATATTTTAAACCTAAGTGTCCATCGTCAGATGAATGGATAAAGAAGATGTGACACATATATACAATGGAATATTACTCAGCCATAAAAAGAAACAAAATTGCGTTATTTGCAGTGAGGTGGATAGACCTAGAGTCTGTCATACAGAGTGAAGTAAGTCAGAAAGAGAAAGACAAATACCGTATGCTAACACATATATATGGAATTTAAGAAAAAAAAAATGTCATGAAGAACCTAGGGGTAAGACAGGAATAAAGACACAGACCTACTAGAGAATGGACTTGAGGATATGGGGAGGGGGAAGGGTAAACTGTGACAAAGCAAGAGAGAGGCATGGACATATATACACTACCAAACGTAAAATAGATAGCTAGTGGGAAGCAGCCGCATAGCACAGGGAGATCAGCTCGGTGCTTTGTGACCACCTAGAGGGGTGGGATAGGGAGGGTGGGAGGGAGGGAGACGCAAGAGGGAAGAGATATGGGAACATACGTATATGTATAACTGATTCACTTTGTTATAAAGCAGAAACTAACACACCATTGTAAAGCAATTATACTCCAATAAAGATGTAAATAAAAGTAAAAAAATAAAAAATAAATAAAAACTTTACTTTATAGAAAAGGTAAAGAAGTGTCAATGTGTCCTGATGGCAGATCAGATGGCAAATGTAGCTTTGCATTTTTCTAATTCAGTTAAAGCCTGAATCAATAATCACCAATTTTTAGAGTGATTTATTATGGATTATTAAAATGAGATGCAATTTTATCTTTATAAATTAGATGTCAAAGGAAAAAGAGAAAATCTATGTAAAACATAGTGAAAGCAGGACAGCTAAGTAGTTTTTATATCACATATCATTTATTCAGCCAAGTACTCATTGATCTATTCTTTTGACAAATATGTATTGTGAACCTATTATTTGCCTGTTTTAGTCTCAGGGGATAAATTAGTGAAAACAGAGTCTCCACCCAAATGGAACTTACATGCTGGTAGAATCATTCAGACAATTAGCAACTAAACACTTAAATATATAGCATTATTTAGGGGTAAAGAGATAATGACTGATAGGCAGAAATATTTTGATAGAGCAATTATAGAAAAGATGGTATCTAAGCAGAGATAAATAATGTGAGAAGAAGAACAATGCAAACATCCAAGTTAAAAATATTTTAGGGAGTGTAAAGAGGAAGAACATGGAGAAAGAGACTGGTGTGCTTAAAGTACATTTAGCTGCCTTGAGTAGTGGAAGCAATGGAGAGAATATGAGATGGGGTTAAGGAGTTAGGCAGGGGGATTGAATCTGGTCATCAATCATGGTGGAGTTTATATTTCATTGTAATGTGATAGGAAACAATCAGAGGTTTGTAAGCATAAAAGTAATATGAAGTAATTCATTTTTTTAAAAAATATTATTAGGGCTTCCCTGGTGGCACAGTGGTTGAGAGTCTGCCTGCTAATGCAGGGGACACGGGTCCGGGAAGATCCCACATGCTGCGGAGCGTCTGGGCCCGTGAGCCATGGCTGCTGAGCCTGCGTGTCTGGAGCCTGTGCTCTGCAACGGGAGAAGCCACAACAGTGAGAGGCCCGCGTACAGCAAAAAAAAAAAAAAAATATATATATATATATATATATATATATAAATAATTAAATCGTTGTATGGAAAATGGCCTGAAGGAGGAAGCATTACACTCAAAGACACCAATCAAGAGGCTGTTGCCATATCCACATGACAACTGGAGGTCCTCTCCTTCCGGTGAAGACCAGTTTCCACTGTTAATAACTTCTGTGCCCTTGTGGAGTGCATTACATTTTTTCAAAATTGTCATGCATTGAAGTTAGCAGGACTGGCATTATTGCTTTATTTTACAAATCTAAAACTGAGATAGGAACATAAGTGCCCTATCCATGGCTAATTACAATGTGAAGACTGTGACACAGAATGTCCTCTTGCTTCCTAATCCTAAATATATACCTAAATACACCAAGTCCTGGGGTGCCTATAATAACTAGCTTAAGGTGCCCTCAGTCTAAACCCTATTATTTTAGAATATTTAATTTGATACATTTATTGATTTCTGTTTAAAATGATATCTGGTTAGTTCGACCTAGTTCTGTGCCTCTGAATATTTACTAGGACACCTATATGAGCAAAAAAAAACAAATAAAAATAGTCAAAAACATAATAAAGCAAACAGTGAAATAGCCAATTTGCTGCAAAAATCTCAGTACATCCTCCATCTACAATATTATTAAAAATTACAACTGGTGACTGATGGTTCTCTCTCAGTCTAATACCCTACTCTATCCAGGTCCCCAACTTCCACCTCCTCTTGCTTAGACATAGATAACCAGCGTGACAATAACACAAAGCAAACAAACAAAAATGAGAAACTGAGCACCTGTCTCTTCAGCACAAGGTCAACCATGCCTGTTTTCTTTCTTTCATTTTTTTCTTCTACATATTTTGGTATGTATAGTTTAATTCCAACAGTATTAAGTTTATGATTACACAAACACACACACACTCATCTAAATAGTACTAAAATGTAGAAAGTGAAAAGTACAGTTCTCTCTCCCAACCTTCCAAATCGTACTGTCCAGAAGTAACAACTGTTAATATTTCCTGTGTATTTTTCCAGCAAGCGTTCCATTTGCATTGTATTGGAATTCTGACTTTTTGTTTAGTTTTTTTTCTTTTTTTAAATTAAACTTTTAATTTCAAGGTCATTGTAAATTCATATGTAGTTGGAAGAAATAATTTGTGTTAAGATACACATAACACAAAATTTGCCATCCTAACCATTTTTAAGTGTACAGTTCAGTGGTATTATGTCTACACTGTTGTACAGCCATCACCACCATCTATCTCCATAATTCTTTGCATATTGTAAAATTGAAACTGTATCCCCATTAAACAATAACTCCCCATTCTCCCTTCCTTCCAGCCCCTGGAACACTAATCTGTCCTCCATTTCTATAATTTTGTCATTTCAAGAATGGAATCATACAGTATATAACTTTTCAGGAATGGGTCTTTTTACTCGTAATTCCCTGGAGATTCATCCAGGCTGTTGGGTGTGTCAAGAATTCCTTCCTTTTTATAGCTGAGTAGAATTCTGTAGTATGGATGTGCCACAGTTAGTTTAACAATTTGTCTGTTAAAAGACATTTAAAACAACTCCGTCATTTCCAGTTTTGGGCTAAATGAATAAAGCTGCTATAAACATTCATGTACATTTAAGTTTTTGTGTGAACCTGTGAACATCAGTTTTTATTTCTCTGGGTAAATGCCCAGGAGTGTAATTGTTGGGTCATATGGTACTTGCATGTTTAGTTTTAAAAGAAACTGCCAAACTTTCCAGAGTGGCTGTACTGTTTTACATTCCCACCAGCAATGTCTGAGTGATCCAGTTTCATGTATCCCAGCCAGCATTTGGAGTTGTCACTATATTTTATTTTAGCCATTCTGTGTAGCCTATTTCATTGTGGTTTTAATTTGCCTTTCCCTAGGGGCAAATAATGTTGAACATCTTTTCATGTGTTTATTTGTCATCTCTATATCTTCTTTCGTGAAATGTCTCTTCATGTCTCTTGCCCATTTTCTAATGTTTTTTTTTTTTTTTTTTTACTGTGGAGGTTTGAGATATCTTTATATATTCTAGATACTAGTCTTTTGTCAGATATGTAGTGTGTAAATATTTTCTTCCACTCTGTGGCTTGCCTTTTCATGCTCTTAACAGTCTTTTGCAGACAAAAAGTTTTTAATTTCAAAGAAGTCCAATGGATCAGTTTTTCATTTATGGACTGTACTTTTGGTGTCAAGTCTAAGATTTTCTCCTATGTTTTTTTCTCTAAAAGTTTTAGAGTTATATGTTTGACACATAAGTCCGTGATCCATGTTGGGTTGGATTGGAAAGGGGTAACACATTTCTATTATCCATACATTTAGCAATAATTTTAATTGTTTTCTTGTAAAATTGTTCTTCACTTTGTTTAGTTTTCTATTAGGTTCATTTGCCTTTTGCTCCTTGATTTGTGAGTACTCATTTTATATCAATAAAATAAAGATTTGGTCTTTATTTTATTTTATTATTTTATTGTTCTTTCATGAGGAAGGCAAAAAACAGTCTCCTTTTTTTTTCATTTATTTCTATTTATCCATTCAGAGATTGAAATATCAAATAAAATTAGCAAGAAAACTTGGAGTGACACTTCTTTTTAGAGTGAGAGATTTCCAAAAGTAGATCTCCCTTGGAGGAACAATATCAGGAAGAATACTTGTACAACTGGAAAATGCAGAATTTTTTATCTGAACAAAGCTTCAGGAAAAAACAAAGTGATGTGGTAAAGTCTGGCCAATCAAAATTGTACTTGATGAACATCTCTGGACCTGGAAATTAGTCTAACAACTCTGCATTTCAGCCTGCTTCCAGGCTGTGGAACTGATGAAGAATTCCAAAATAACCAAGATGATGAATCCAGGACACACACATGAAATTACAGATAAATACTGTATTTACATGTATCCCTCCTCATTCTAGAAAGAGCAAAGAGAAAACACCCAAACTTTAGGTCTATTGAAAAAACAAATCCCTTAGACAAAGGGAAAAAGAACACATTCTACTGAATTTTCAGAAAATTATTTATTGAAATCAGTTTTAAAGAAAAGAGCTTGGCATCCTCAATAACATAAAAGAAATGTGAGCTTTCTGAAATAAGAGATAAAAGACATATATTTTCACAAAATCATTTATTGAGTGTCTACAATATATCTAAGACTCTGGTGGGCATCTGACTACAAGAGTGAACAGAGGGCTCCCCTGGTGGCGCAGTGATTGAGAGTCCGCCTGCCGATGCAGGGGACACGGGCTCGTGCCCCGGTCCGGGAGGATCCCACATGCCACGGAGCGGCTGGGCCCGTGAGCCATGGCCGCTGACCCTGTGCGTCCGGAGCCTGTGCTCCACAACGGGAGAGGCCACAACAGTGAGAAGCCCGCGTACAGAAAAAAAAAAAAAAAAAAAAAAGAGTGAACAGAAGTGGAGAGGGGGCTCTTGCTTTTATGGAGTTTACACAGGAAGAATAACAGTGACCAAATTGTCATAAAATGAATACTAAATTAACACTCTAATCAGTAGATGGCGCTATGAAATGTGTGTGTCTAACAGAACTGCCTCCCAAAGGAAGCAACAATTGAGTTAGGAAGCATCTAAAGTAAGAGTGGGAATGAACTAAGTGAAGTTTTTAAGAAACAACATGAGGAAAGACACCATTGCAAGATTTGCATGAAGTGGTTAAGGAACTAAAAGAAAGCCAGTGAGTTGAGTACAGAGAATTGGGGGTCGAGTAGAGAAGGCATTATGTGAGATGACTGTGAAAAACTAGTTAAGGATAGATCATGAGAGATATTAAAGAACACATTAGTGATTTTAATTATTATTCCATGAGCAAATGGATGCCTTTTAACTTAAGTACCTGAAAGACATGCTGAGATATATTTTGAAAATGATCACTCCATAATAAGAACAGACGGGAAAAGGGTGAATGGATGATGGACTACAGTGGAAGCTAGACCAGTCAAAAAGTCATTTCAAGAGCTTGCATGAGGATGCTGGCAGTGAAGCTGGGGATAATCAGAAAGAATAAGATATATTCAGAATGACAAATCTACCACTATAGAATCTGCAGAATTTATAGTGGATTAGATGTTGGTTAAAAGAGAGTAAATTATCTGGTATAAATTTTAGTTAACTGGTCTGCATAAATGGATGAATGTTGTTACCATTTACTGATAGAGGAAACAGGTTGGAAATTGTATTTTAATATGGAAAAATCTTTAGTTTGTTACAGGACATAAAATTCTGATCTATCTTTAAGACATTCAAGTGCAAATGTCAGGTAGGTTTTTAAATATAATGTTCTAGAGCTCAGAGGAACTATCTAGGTTAGAAGTATAAATTTACATATCATCAGCATATATGAGATCATTAGAAGTGTGAAATGGATGAGATAATCTAGGGAAAGACATTGAAGGAGAAGTGAAGAGAAGAGAATATGAAAATAGGGATTGATGATGCCCAAAATTAAATGGCTGAGTAGAAAAAGACAGTGAAAGAAGGAAGAAACTGTTTGCCAAAAAGGTCAGAGAAAGTCTGTGAAAGTGTGGCGTCATAAAACCTAAAAGAAGGGTTTACAAAAGTAGGAACTTACTAACAAAATTGATTGCTGCTAAAAGGGTATGAAATTTGTAGACTGAAAAGTGGATTTTGAATTTGACAACATGGAGGTTATGAAGAATTTTGCAAAAGTTACTTGGGGATGGCAATGAGGAGATAAACCTAATTAGAGTGATTTGGGTAGTAAATGGGGGCTATGAGAGTTAAGAAATGGAAAGAATGAACTCAGAAAAAAAATTAAAGAGAATAATTGGGGAGAAAATGAGGGCTAGCCTAATTAAGGGTATAAAGAGGAAGAGTGTGTGTGTGTGTGTGTGTGTGTGTGTGTGTGTGTGTTTTAGTTCTTTTCATTTTATCATTCAGTATAGAGATTTTAGATTTTGTTAAAGCAATAGAAAGTATCCAACTGACAAAGGACAAATATAAAAAAATATATATCTTGTAATAAACTATGATGGAAGAGAATCAAAAAAAGAATATAGATATATACATATGTATAATCGAATATAGATATATACATATGTATAATCGAATCACTTTGTTGTACACCTGAAACTAACACAATATTGTAATTATTGTAAATATTGTAAGTATTACAAATATTACACAATATTGTAAATATATATATTTACAATATACAGGGAGGAAAGAAAGAGAGAGTGAGATCGTTCAGGGGAGAGAGAGAGATCAAGAGCGAGAAGTAAAGATGATAGTGTACGCTTTCTAAAAAAACAGGACAGAATAGTGTCCAAAAGCACATATGGCTGGGTTGGAGGGCTCATGTGTTATTCTATTATGGTAGAAGGGACAGGTGAGATGGAATTAGCTCAAACATAAATAGAATAAGTAAAGTGGGGGCTTTACTCCATCTTCAATTTACAGAGGTCAATGGGTTAAAAAAAAGTATTTGGAGAATAGCCGAAACAAGCTGTAGGAACAGGATCCTGTGGTTACAGTGCAAAATACTTCTTTTAGTGATTTGGTGCTGCCAGATTGCAACAAACCCCAGTGTGTATTTTGGCAGTCAGTAACTGAGGTGAAACTAGTATAATTAGTTTGGTACAGGAAAGTCAATCAAGTAACTGAGAAGCTCTTGTATTGAATGGATTGTCCACATCAATGATGAAATCACCCACTGTGGGATTGAGATTAGATTTTAGATCAGTGTAAGGCAAGGAAGTGAACGATTTTTTATAATACAGTATGAGAATAAGGGGAGTTTTGCTGGTTATGGAGTACCAGTAGCAGAAGGCACTGAAATGTCTGGAAGTTTGGGGGAGAAAAGTTACCTTGTGTTAAAAGGTAAGTGATATTAGCAGCAAGGGAATACAGAACATTATGGAATGGAAGAGGTTAGATGGCTGGATGTGGGTTAGGGCTGATAATGTGTGTATGTTTGTGTGTGTTAATCGTTGAAAACCTGAATGAAATGCAGGGTGAATTTTGTCTCATGGAAGAGGATGGTATTGGGCCTAATGATCAGAGAAGTTCCCTTCTTTGGCATGATGATAGTAGATCCAGAAGCCGCCAACTCCATAAAGAAACACCAATTCAAGAGAAAAAGAGAGTACACAAATAGAAACAAAGACAATAGTCTGAGATGAAACAAACCTGGGAGATATTAAAACATGAGATCTACAGCTATGAAGTTATAGAAGACAGAGTAGAATATTCACAAAATAAAAAACAAGGAAAGGCAAAGGCTTATGGAATTATTTTTCAAATTCCCCTGTAACAAAATATGCCAAAATTAAAGCAACTAAAATTCCTTTACTTAGCTATACACCTTTAAAATACTGAAAAATAAATCAGAGTTCATAAAAGGACAAAGAGACTTCCACATTACTATTTGTAATGGTAATCCTAAACAGTACCTCAGAGGTCAATGCTATCTTAAGAAACCAAAATTATTATAATTTTAGGTAGTAATGAATAGTATAATGTATATTTTATTTGTTTTTTTACTGAAATATAATTGACATATTAACAGGGAAGAAAACATATCAAAATTTTAACAAAGATATCTCAAATAGTAGAAAGGATGATTTTTAGATATCTTATTTGACCTATTTGTGGATTATCTCAAAATTCTGTAATGAAGAAAAGCTCTTAAAAATCAAAAAGATGCTATGTGTCATCTGTATGTGTGTGTGTATATGTCTGTGGGTGTTTTTGTGTGTTCAGGGGGAGAGAGATTTTATACAATTTTATCTCATATGTAAATCCCCCACATCCTTATTCCAACAATAAGATATGTCTGTATAATACTAAAATAAACAATTTAAAGAGATATAAGATGGTGCATATGGTTGTCAGCACCCTCTCTGACCTGTGGAGCCCACTGAGAAGATGCAGCAATTCACATTGTGTTAATATTTGTGTCCTTTCCACGCAGAGGACAGTTATAGCCAAATTCATTCATTAGCGCTTGTTAACACAACTGCCACAGTCTGTCCACCTGGACACTGGTGCTTCCCAGTTAAGCAGGTCACTCAAGGCTTGCCCAAGTAACACATGTTCTCTCTCAAATATGTTCCCTGTTTAGGTGTTGAAAAAATAAAATAATAAAAGAAAAGTAAAGATTATAACAGATATTATAACATCCAAGCAAATTAATATGTAGACTTAGATGTGCACAGATTCTACGTGACTAAAGTTGCTAAAGTCTATATATAGACTTATACATATTTGTGTGTGTGCACTGAATATATACATATATGGTATATATGCATATACAGTGTTCATAGGCAGATATACACACGCATACATACACACTCATATACGTGTTTCTGTGTCTGTTCATGTGAGTGTGCACTGATATGTTTCTATATATATAAAAATATTTGGAAAATATGCACAAATCTATTAACTGTTTTTATTTCTGTGTAGGTCATTTGGCACTGGGAATCAAATTTCATTTTCTTTACTATATAAAATTTAATGTGTAACTGGAATTTTTCACTGTGGGACCATGACACACTTGATATGAAACTCCAAACAAGGTGTCCAAGTAAGTGTTCAAAGTAATTATCAGGCTGGGGTCACTTTTTCAAAGTTCAGCAGAGAGCTTTTGTGTGAAGTTAACTGCTGAAAACCATCAGCAGCCTCTGGAAACTTATAGCTGGAGGATTCCAGCTGGGGAGCCTCTAAAAAACCCAGCAAGATATCCCTGGGAATGAATGATCTGCTTCAAGCACAGCTAGGTCCAGACTGTGGAAAGCTAACTTGGGAATAAGAACCCTACCACTCAAGAAGGAGCTTATTATTCCCTGGATTCTTCCCCCTCATGGTTTTGGAGAGCTAAGTCAAAAGTATGGAGTAATTAAAATGAAAGAAGTAAACGCATCCTCCTCACCAAATTCAAAAATGAAGGTGGTGGGCTTCCCTGGTGGCGCAGTGGTTGCGAGTCCGCCTGCCGATGCAGGGAACACGGGTTCATGCCCCAGTCCGGGAAGATCCCACATGCCGCGGAGCGGCTGGGCCCGTGAGCCATGGCCGCTGAGCCTGCGCGTCCGGAGCCTGTGCTCCGCGGCGGGAGGGGCCACAACAGTGAGAGGCCCGCGTACCACAAAAAAAAAAAAAAAAAAAAAAAAAAAAAAAATGAAGGCGGCAAGGAGCAGGCTCTAAATGGAAGAGAAGTGAAGAAAGTTTACCTTGGAATGAAAATAGAAGTGTCAATTAATATATTGAGATGGATGCTCTAAGGTCTGAATTGAGACCGTGCTGTACCACTTCAAGTATTTGACTATTACCTAAGAATAACCAGAGAAGATGAATGTTTTCTCAGAGTTTGGTGGGAGACCAAAACAAAATGTCATATCTTGATTATTTTTACATTTTTAAAAACACTTGTTCAATGCACCAGCTACTTTTACTTCTATGTTTTTCAAAAAATATTTTACAGAAGCAAGCACCACTTGGAATTAAAAGATACATAAAACTTAGTGAAACATTAATAGAGCATGTATTCTATATAAAGCTATAATAGTAGGTAAATGCAGCATTTGGGGCTCAATGACTGTGTCTAATAATAAAATAATAATTATAAAATATTGTAAGGTCTGTTAAAATATATTATATATATGTTACATAATTCATATGTATATATATATATACCAAATAAGTGAGATATATATATGAAATATATATTATATATATATATATTCACATATCATAAGAAAAACTGAATAATGGAACTGTTGGATCTCAGTCTTGCCTTGAAAGGTAGAAGTATCATAGAAGAACGATTTGAACTGAATATTAACAAGTGATCCAGTGGCCCCAACTGGTGGATAAAAGTATTTTAGGCTAAGTCATGATATGTATGTACAAAGGTATAAGAGGTATAATGATATAACAATAGCCATATTAATGTAATTGGCATATAAAAAGGGGGAAGGCAAAGGAATTGATGGGATATGACACTGGCCTGCTTGGTTGATGAAAGAGTGTGGAGTTGTGGGTGTCATGCTAAAAATGTAAATATAATTGCATGACTAATGTGAAAGTCAAGAACCATTTTAACTTGAAATCACAAATCTGGATTAATATGAGTTAAAGTTTCCTCCTCAGTGTATTTATTGTACTTTTTAATTTACTTTTACTTCCACTTCTCATAGCATTTATAAAGTTATATACTAATTATCAAGCTCCTTTCTCTCCTGTGAACTGTCAAATTCCTGATGCCAGAGGCTATCTCCTCTGCTAAAAGAACAGATTTTGGAGAATGTAGGAAAACAATAAGGATTGGACATTATTTGGAAATGGAGGTGGGACAATAAGGGAGAGATGTTAGATATGAGAGATGTTTTTTAGGGAGTAACCACAAAAATTGATCTTGATTTTACACAATTAAGCAATATTTCTCAGAAAGTATGTGAAAGGCAAATAAATGTTTATCAAGAATGGATCTCTGGGATCTACAAATTTTCGAAATGTCATAATTTAAAATAAAAAGACTTTATTTTTTAAGAGGCTAATTATCCAAGTTCTTTGTTATATTTCGTAGAATGGTTCCTTCTATCATCTAATAATTGCCAGTGAGGAAAACATAGGTATACTAAGAATGTTATAAAACTAAAGTTTTACCAGTTTGATAATATGCCTGTGTCATTTCAGGTAAGGCCAGAAGTAATACATAGCTACAACGTCTACCTAGATTAAGCATTTGGGTATAACAATGAGCTCACTTGTGTAGGGTCTTGTTTTTATCTCTTGATTCACTCTGTGTACCATATATTTACAAGACATAAACTTTTGGCTAAAAGCTGGAAATATCTGGCATACCCATATACCATTTGACTTATGGAGCAATTCAACATTTTTCTGATTTGACATTCAGTTCTTGCCTCTATAGCTGAAGTTAGAAGATATCAGTCTGTTTGAGTATAACAAAGTTAATGAAAGTGAAGAACAAAGTTTTTTTTTAAGGAACCTCCATACCGTTCTCCTTAGTGTCTGCACCAATTTATATTCCCACCAACAGTGTAGGAGGGTCCCCTTTTCAGAGTTACCGTATGATCCAGCAATCCCACTCCTGGGCATATATCCAGAAAGGATGAAAACTCTAATTCAAAAACATACATTCACCCCAATGTTCACAACAACACTATTTACAATAGCCAAGACATGGAAGCAACCTAAGCTTCCACTGACAGACGAATGAATAACGAAGATGTGGTATATACACACAATGGAATATTACTCAGCCACAAAAAATGAAATAATGCCATTTGTAGCAACATGGATGGACCTAAAGATCATCATACTAAGTGAAGTAAGTCAGACAAAGACAAATATTGTATGATATCACTTGTATAATCTTAAAAACTGATACAAATGAACTTATTTACAAAACAGAAACAGACTCACAGATATAGAAAACAAATTTATGATTACCAAAGGGGAAAGAGCAGGGGAGGGATAAATTAGGAATTTGGGGTTAATTGATACACACTACCATACACAAAATAGATAAACCACAAGTACCGACTATATAGCACAGGCAACTATATTCAGTATCTTGTAACAACCTTTAATAGAAAAGAGTAAAAGAATATATATATATATACACATATATATGTATATATATACACACATATATATATACTTGAATCATTTTGCTCTACACCTGAAACTAACACATTGTGAATCAACTGTATTCAATTTTAGAAAAAGAACAAAGGTTTTTTTGGATGGATTGCTACACTTATCTTCTCCAAGATAATGGATGAAGTCCAGGAAGCTGAGAGAGGATTCTTTACAACATCTAGGTGGAGAGGAAGCTGGCTATTCAAAGTAGGGAGTACTAGCTGCATGAGGAAGATGATAGAGCAATTTCCGCATGCCCAAAGGTAGTACAGAATCCGGTTTATTGCAACATATAGCTATCAATTTTTTTAATATTAAACAGCACTGTTATTTATTCTCATTTTAGGCATTATTCTTCCTTCCTTATTTCTTCTTTCAAGCTCTTATTTGTTCCCTTGTTTTCTGCATGTAGTAACAACAAGTTTTATTCCCATATATGATGTATAGAAAGATGTCTATTTTCAAATTAATTTATTTTTTAAATGGGTTTGTTAATATGACCTTGTAATTATGCCCAAAGGAGGCTGTGATGTTTCTCCACTTCAAATTAAAATCATATTAATCTCTGGGAAAACTCAATCTTATTTCCTTTTTTAAAATGCTTTGACCTCATCCTAAAATTAATTTATTCTACCTTTACCCCAAACATAAAGAAGATAACTATTGCACCCTACAGAGTAAAGGTGCTATTAAAAATAAAATAAATTGAACAGCATTTTTACTTTTATCTTCGAACATTTGGAACAAGATTTTTTAAAGATTATTTAGTATTGTTCCATGGTAACTGCATGTTGGATCCTACTCAGAAATTCAGTGTTTTCTTGAATAGCTGTAGAATTTGTTTCACATTCAAATTAAAAACTTAAATTCACTTATTTTCAGTTATCTGAACAAAACTTCCACAATTTCTAGCAAATTTAGAAAAAAGTACAAACCTAAAAAGAAAGGAAGAAGGAAAAAGAAACAGTGTGTCTGATAGTTAGCCCAAAACTGCATTAAGACTGAAGACTGTACTTGAGTTGGAGGTAAAATTTCATATCAGCAGTAGAAGTACATCTTAGGTTGTATTCAAATTTTTATTTCCAGATGTGAAAATACAAGCTACGGATATGAAGAAGAAAAAATACTTGTACAATATAGTTTTTATTAAGACCTTTTTTAATTTGTACTGAAATTTTTTAAATATTAAATTAGAAGAAAGAAATGTGAAGGTAAGAAAAAATCCACTTGATTTTTCTGGTTCTCAGTATTGCTCAGACAACTCTTTAGAAATTATGATTTGGCTCTCTTTGTAACTTGGAAAGAGTAATGGATAGTTTGAATAAATATATTAATAAGTATTGGTTTATATGTCCCTACATTTTATTTGTTTCTTAATAAAGGAAAGATAAAGATTGGGGCAAATGGTGATAGAACTCTTGACATATTAACACTTTTACACATGTTCAGTGAAGCTGTGGCAGTGACAGACCCATGTTAGAGCAAAGAATGGAGATGGTTCAAAGACACCTCTTCCTTTTACTCTTGCTAGCTTTAGTGGGTCTTTTCTAGATGTCAGAAATGTAGTGGGGGGAAAGATTAAAAACAGACATGACATTTTCTCTTGTACTGTTGACATTTTTAAAAACATATCCAAATGTTTCCTTAGTCAGAAAGATCTATTCTAAAATTAAAGCACAAAATGCCACTTTCTAACTGACTATACAAAGATTATAGGGTCTGGTTTTCTTCCTATGTAAAATATCATTGAATATTGTTTATAAGTTTCTGCATTCTTAACATTCACACTTTTCACAAAACCATCTCCTCAGAAAAGGATGGCTGTCTACAGTGAGATACATGGATAAGTGTTTTAAATATTTTGAAATTATTGATATTAAGTATAATTTCTATTAATTCATGTTGAGTACCTTTTATCTACCAGGTATTGTGCTACTTGTTGGGGACACTTAATGCATAATACACAATTTCTCTCCTCAGAAACCTCATTATTAATGTTGGAGAGAGACAAGAATAAAAAATAAATGTATTAAAATGAGATAAGCATTAATAGATTACTTGATTATTTCTTGAGGAAGATGAAAATTTGGAAAATTGTTGCACCTCTTTATTTACTTTGTTGAGCTATATTCATATTTTAGTGAATATAGAAGGCAGCATTCTATGATGGTCACCCAAAATTCCTACTAGGTACACACTTTCTCCCTGTTATTCAATCAAACATTAATCTAGGTGCAGCTTGAAGGAATTTTGTACATATAATTAATGTCCTAAAACAGTTGACCTTAAGATAGGGAAATTATGTGGGTTGGCCTGACTGACTTATACAAACCCCTTAAAGAAAGTTTTCTCTGGCCAGTCACAGCAGAGAATGTCAAAAATTGGACTCTGGCTGGCATGGGAGAAAACAAACTTTCATGTTGTGAACTGCCTATGGGATGACATGGCAAGGAATTAAAGGTGGCTTCTAGATACTTAAAGTGATCCCTGGCTTACAGCTAGCTGGAAAATGGAAACTTCAGTCCTACAACCACAAGGAAGTTAATTCTGCCAATAACCATTAAGGCTGGAAAAGGACCAAAAGCCCCAGATGATAACTATAGGCTTGGTCTTGATTTCAGCCTAATGACACTGTTTGAAGGAGGTTATCAAGAGGAATTGACTACCAGTTGACCCCAAAACTAAATGAGGGCAATCAAAGGCTTCTCACCCCTTCCCTTGTCCTTAAAATGTAATTCTGCCCACCATCTCAAAGAAAGAGCTGTTTTCAAGGATGCAGCTTTGCGAGAAAAATGTGTTGTTGAGATCATCTGGACTGAATACATGACTGAACTCAGGTAAGGCTTCTATATAAACTTTTCAGATTCTGGTGGCTGGGGGTAGAGATCTACTTATTTTGCAGCTGTCCAAGGCAAGTGTCAGATGTAAATTCCCTTGCTTATTATAAATGTTACCTACCAATCTGGACTTGTCTGCCCCTTTCTTAGGTCTCCTCTTGCCCTCCATATATGGTGACCAGTTTCAGATTTCACCCAAGTAAGTACCCAACGTTTTAAACCAACAGACACCTGAGCAGAGAACCCAGCCACACTGTACCTAGCTTAGTGTCCTACAGAAATCATGAGGTAAAGCTGCACTGCTTTAAGCTCATGATGTAGACTCAATTTCTTCTCTTCTTACAGCATATCTCTATCATGAATTTTCTAATTCTCTTAGAACAGAAAAATTATTTGACCTAATGGATCAAAAAAATCAGTGAGTCAGCATCTTAGGCATGTAAGTGGAAAAGTCATGAGTTTTGGTGTTAGGAAGATTAAAGTTGCAATAATTAAACTTATATGAGCTCCAGTTTTCATATATTGAAAAAAACCTACTAAAACTATTTGTTTTTATTCCTAAAATCCTACCTGTTATTAAACATGGGATTACTCAATAGATAAAATAAAAACATCTTAGGTAAACCATAACATGAATTAGCTTTACATTTTTAATTTAATTAAGAAATAACACAAAAAAACCACAGTCTTTTGGAGTCTTCTTTCTTTAATCTGAGATCCATTCATTCTTTTCCATTCTTACTTGGAACATTTATCAATTCATACCTGGATTGCTACAGCCTCATATCTCATCTCTACTTTAGTTCATGCCACACATACTCTATCCTATAAAAAGTTATTATTAACTTGGATTCTAAGTGTCCCTGAATGCCTGTAATGTAGCAAGAAATGTTGTATAAATGCATATAATTATTTTGAGGAGAAACGTTCCTGAGCTTTCAAGGAAATCTCAAAATTTCAAATGACTTCTTGACCTAAAAATTAACTGCAAGTTCTTCCTTCCTAAAATATTATTCATAATGCCATTTTTCTGATCTAAAACATGGGCAGTTCCTCATTGCTAACAGGTTAAAGATTTTGGTCTAGCCTTCTTTTTAGCTTTTCTATGACTTCTCATGACATATATGTTCTAGGTCTCATTTCCCTTCAGCTTGGAGCCATGAATGATTTCAGACCTAGTGCCTGTCACAGTTTTCTATGGATACTATAGTATGACTAACTTGTTGAGCCTGCTTTCAAATTCTTATTGGAGATATTTCGTGCTTTAATTTGATAAATGTTGATTGTACCAGCTATCTTGCAGTGGTTCATTCTTCACTTCTCTTCAGGTTCTCTCTCCATACCTACCCATACGTCCAAAGTCAAAGTCTGTCTTAGGACCTTGCTTCTCATAGCCATCTCATTCAAAATACCATCCCCCATCCTCTTTATTAATTTGAAGCTCACACATTATACATGGTTCAATTAATAGTTACTTTATTTCTGTTCTATTATCATGTTGTAACATTAACTTCCTCCAAATTTCTAGAACATTTATAGTTAATCCTGTCTTTTGAATATACTAGAATCCTACTTTGCACTGTTACTTTTTTACTTCATATGCATATGTCCTACTGCAATGACATACAAATTAACTTGAACTTGGGTCACGTGTATCTAGCACAATTTTATACACAAAGAAGGTGTTTAGTATGTTGAGATTTGCCTGAAAACAGTAAAATCAATATTCTTTCTGTTTAATTCTTGCATTTGTTTAGACATAGTTTCTTTCATCATAAAATGAAAGGAATCCTCAAGATCCACTGTTTATCTTTTCTTCTATTCCTTCAGCACATAGATATCATAAAGGGCGACTTCCCTGGTCGTCCGGTGATTAAGAATATGCCTTCCAATGAAGGGGACGTGTGTTTGATCCCTGGTCAGGGAATTAGGATCCCACATGCTGCGGGGCAACTAAGCCCACACGTCACAACTAGAGAGCCCGCATGCTGCAACTACTGAGCCCACATGCCACCATTAGAGAGACGCCTGCATGCTGCAATGAATAGTCCACATGCCTCAACAAAAGATCCCACACACCAGAACGAAGATCCCATGTGCCACAACCAAAGACCCAATGCAGCCAAAAAAAAAAAAAGTATCATGAAGATTAGTTTCTTCTTTCTCCAGACATTAAAAACAGTCAATAAGAAACCTATTTGGCTAAACTTAACTCATGAACTATAGAGACAGCATTGAGAGTGGCTAACTGCATGAACTTTTGTGCCAGACAACCTGGGTTTAAATTCTTTCTCCTGGGAGAGGAGTCAAGATGGTAGAATAGTAGGACTCAGAATACGTCTCTCCTCACAGTATGTCAACAATACATCTACAAAAGGGACAGTTCTCACAGAGCACCTGCTGAGCATTAGTGGAAGACTTTGGACACCTAAAAGAACAAGAAAAAATTCTCTCTCAACTGGGTAGGATGAAAGAAAGAAAAAAAGAAAAGAGGAATCAAAAAAGGGACCAGCAAACCTAGTGGGAAGCTGGAGGTGAGGAGAGGTCCCTGCACTCAGAAAAACCCCCTCAGGGTGGGCAAATCAGCTGGGAGAGAAAGAGACCTTCATGGGATCAAAGAAGAATGCAGTGGACAGTCTATGAAAGGCAGGACAAAGTAAGAATTGTGTGCATGGTCTGTGCCGCAGCCTGGCGCACCGCAGCCTGGCAAACCGCAGCCTGAGTTGTGTGTCTCTTGGTGCAGAGGGGGACTTGGTGCTGGAAAGGTGGTCTGGAGTGCAGATCCAGAAAGGGGACAGCTGTTGGCTGTGAAAATACAGCCTGTAGGGACAGGAGTAAGGAGCTCCACAACCAGGAAAGTTTGCAGAAAAAGCCCGGCTACCATAGAAGCAAAGCATCATTGTTGAGTGGCACACAAGGGATGGGGCAAACATTGCAACCCTTTTCCCTACCTGCTGGCTTCTTCAGCCCATGCAGGCACTGAGAAGGGCACACATCTGAGCATGCACTCAAGCCAAGGCTTCCTTCACCTGCATAGCCTCCAGGGTCCTGCGCACTGCTCATCACAAAACCTCCTTGGGAATCAGCTCTGGGTGCCCTTGTGTGAGATGGGAATCCACTAGTGATGACAGGGGCTAGGTGCAAAAGCATGAGGTTAAGAGAGCAGATCTGGGGAGAGGACCACTGCTGGCTGCGCACATACAACAGAAGGGATGGGAGTGAAAGGCTCCACAGCTGGGAATGCCCCTAGAGGAAGCATGATCTACCTAGGAAATGAGGCACCATTGTTGAGTGGCATGTAAGGGGGGTGGCCACCACTGCACCCACATGTCAGCCCCTGCCTCTGTGGGCACTGGGAGGGACTCCCACCAGAGCGAGCATGCCCCAGTCTGTTGCAACTGCCTGCTGGTCTATGCTGCCACAGGCAATTTGCACACACCCTGGTTGTAGCTGCTATACCCCTCCCCAGTCCAAGTGAGTAAGTGTGCCCCAGTCAGATGCTGCTTTCACTCCTTCTCACCTGGGTGTGGAACAGACAGCTGAGGGTGATGCACATGCAGGGGTGGGGCCAAAAACAAAGCTGAACACCAGGGACTGTGTAACTAAGGAAGAGGAACGGAAATCTTTCTGTGCAGTTGCACAAGCTGTGGATAAAATCCCTGCTATCAGCTTGGTAAATCCTGCGTCAGTGGAATACCTGAATACACAACAAGTATTCTCACAGTGAGACTGGTCTGCCTTTAGTAGCCATGGACTTTGGGGGCAAGTACACATGGGAGTTGGGTCAGGTCAGAGTCTGAGCTGGGTCTGGTCAGAGTCTGAGCTGTTCCCACAGTGACCACAGCAGATCCAGAGACCTACCTAGAGGTAATGGAGGGCCTCCAGGGGAGGCAGGGGTTGGCTGTGGCTCACTGTGGGAACAAGGACACTGACAGAGGAGGTCCCAGGAAAATATTTTTATTACTATTATTTTCTTCATTTGTTTTGTTTTGTTCAGTTGGTGGTGTTGTTTTTACTACTTTTATTTTTTAATATATCTTTTTAAAATTTTTCTATTTTTACTTTACTTTTTGTTATTTTGTGGTATTTTCTTATTTCTGTTCTTTGTTTTTATTTATTTATTTATTTATTTTATCTGTTTATGTTTTCTTTGCTTTATTTTTTTCATTTCTGTCTGGTTCTTTGTTTCTGTTAGTATGGTTTTGTTGTTATCGTCTTGGATTTGGTGTATCTATTTGTTTTCTTTCTTCTTTTTTTTTTTTTGTGTGTGTGTGTTGTGTTGTTGTTCTTTTTGTTTTTGCTATTTGTCTTGGGTTTTGTTTGTTTGGTTTATTTTCCTTTTTGTTTTCTTTCTTTCTTTCGTTTTTCTCTGAACACACTGTGCAGTTTGCGGGCTCTTGGTTCCCCAGCCAGGGGTTGGGCTTGGGCCTCCACTGTGGGAGCACAGAGCCCAGGACACTGGACCACCAGAGAATTCCCAGGCCCAGGGAATATTAACTGACATGCACTCTCCTGGAGGTATCCATCTAGACACAAAGACTTGGCTCCACCCAACTGCCTGCAGGCTCCAGTGCTGGACACCTCACACCAAAAAACAGGAAGAGAGGAACAGAGCCCCAGCCATCAGCAGACAGGTTGCCTAAAGTCATACTAACCTCACAGACACCTGACACAGCCCTACCCATCAGAAGGAGAAGACTCAGTTCAACCCACCAGAGCACAGGTTGGTGCCTACCAGTCTCTCCCACAAGGAAGCCTACACAAGGCCCTGGACCAATCTCACCCACCAGGGAGCAGACAACAGAAGAAAGAGGAACTATGACCCTGCAGCCTGCAGAAAGGAGACCATAAACACAGTAAGTTAGATGAAATGAGAAGACAGAGAAATACGTTGCAGACACAGGAGCAAGGTAAAAACCCACAAGACCAAATAAATGAAGAGGAAATAGGCAATCCTGAAAAAGAATGCAAAGTACTGATAGTAAAGATGATCCAAGATCTTGGAAATAGAATGGAGGCAAATATCAAGAGGATACCAGATACGTTTAACAATGAATGAGAAGAAGTAAAGAATAAATAATCAGTGATGAACAACACAATAACTGAAATAAAAAATACACTAGAAGGAATCAATACCAGAATAACTGAGGCAGAAGAATGGATAAGTGGCCTGGTAGATAGAATGGTCGAAATAACTGCAAGGAGCAGAATAAAAAAAAAAAAAGGATGAAAAGAAATGAAGACAGTCTCAGAGACTTCCAGGACAACATTAAACTCACCAACATTTGAATTATGGGGGTCCCAGAAGAAGAAGAGAAAGAAAAAGTTTTTCCGAAAATATTTGAAGAGATTAGAGTTGAAAAATTCCCTGACATGGGAAAGGAAATAATCAAGTTCAGGAAGTGCAGAGAGTCCCATACAGGATAAACCCAAGGATAAACACAATGAGACACATATTAATCAACAAAACAGAAATTAAATACAAAGAAAAAATATTAAAAGCAGTAAGAGAAGCAACAAAAAACATACAAGGGAATCCTTATGAGGTTATGAGCTGATTTTTCAGCAGAAACTGCAAGCCAGAAGGGAATGGCAGGACATATTTAAAGTGATGAAAGAGAGAAACCTGCAACCAAGATTCTACCTAGCAAGTATCTCATTCAGATTCAACAGAAAAATCAAAAGCTTTACAGACAAGCAAAAGCTAAGAGAATTCAGCACCATCAAACCAGCTTTACAACAAATGCTAAAGGAGCTTCTCTAGGTGGGAAACACAAGAGAAGAAAAAGACCTATGAAAACAAACCCAAAACAATTAAGAAAATGGTAATAGGAACACCCATATTGATAATTACCTTAAATGTAAATGAATTAAATGCTCCAACCAAAGGCACAGAGTGGCTGAATGGATACAAAAACAAGAACCATGTATATGATGTGTACAGGAGATGCACTTCAGACCTAGGGACACAAACAGACTAAAAGAGAGGGGATGGAAAAAGATATTCCATGCAAATGGAAATCATAAGAAAGTGGGAATAGCAATACTCATATCAGAAAAATTGACATTAAAATAAAGATTTTTGCAAGAGATAAGAAAGGACACTACATAAAGATCAAGAGGTCTATCCAAGAAGAAGATATAACAATTGTAAATATTTATGAACCCTACATAGGAGCACCTGAATACATTCGGCAAATGCTAACAGCCATTAAAGGGAAAATCAACAGTAACACAATAATAGTGGGGGAGTTTAACACTCCACTTACACCAATGGAAAGATCATCCAGACAAAAAATTAATAAGGAAACACAAGCCTTAAATAATGCATTAGACCAGATAGACTTAATTGATATTTATAGGACATTCCATCTGAAAACAGCAAAATACATCTTCTTCTCAAGTGCACATGGAACATTCTCCAGGATAGATCACATCTTGGGTCACAAATCAAGCCTCAGTAAATTTAAGAAAACTGAAATAGTATCAAGCATCTTTTCTGACCACAAAGCTATGAGATTAGAAATCAATAACAGGGAAAAAATTAAAATTAAAATTAAATTAAAATTAATTAAAATTAATTTTTAATTAATTAAAATTAAAATTAAAGATCAATAACAGGGAAAAAAACGCTGTAAAAAACAAACACATGGAGGCTAAACAATATGCTACTAAATAACGAAGAAATCACTGAAGAAATCAAATAGGAATAAAAAATGCCTAGAAACAAATGACAATTAAAACACAGCAACCCAAAACCTATGCGATGAAGCAAAAAGAGTTCTATGAGGGAAGTTTATAGCAATACAATCGTACCTCAAGAAATAAAAATCTCAAATAAACAACCTAATCTTATACCTATAGCAACTAGAGAAAGAAGATCAAACAAATCTCAAAGTTAGTAGAAGGAAATAAATCATAAAGATCAGAGCAGAGATAAAGAAAACAGAAAAGAAGAAAACAATAGCAAAGATCAATGAAACTAAAAGCAAACCGATCAAAGTAATGAAATTGAAACTGTGACTAAAAATCTTATAACAAGCAGAAGTCCAGGACCAGATGGCTTCACAGGCTAATTCTATCAAACATTTAGAGAAGAGCTAACACCTATCCTTCTCAAACTCTTCCAAAATATTGCAGAGGGAGGAACACTCTCAAACTCATTCTACAAGGCCACTATCACCCTGATACCAAAACAAGACAAAGATATCACAAAAAAAAAGAAAATTATAGGCCAATATCGCTGATGAACATAGACAAAAAATGCTCAACAAAATACTAGCAAAGTGAACCCAACAATACATTAAAAGGATCATACACAATGATCAAGTGGGGTTTATCACAGGGATGCAAGGATTTCTCTGTATCCAAAAAGAAATTGGTGTGATATACCATATTAACAAATTGAAGAATAAAATCCATATTATCATCTCAATAGATGTAGAAAAAACTTTTAACAAAATTTAATGCCTATTTATGATAAAACCCCTCCAGAAAGTGGGCATACAGGGAATCTACCTCAACATAATAAAGGCCAAATTTGACAAACCCACAGCAAAGATCATTCTCAATGGTGAAAAACTGAAAGCATTTCCTCTAAGAGCAGGAAGAAGACAAGGATGTCCACTCTCACCACTATTATTCAACATAGTTTTGGAAGTCCTAGCCACAGCAATCAGAGAAGAAAAAGAAATGAAAGGAATCCAAATTGGAAAAGAAGAAGTAAAACTGTCACTGTTTGCAGGTGACATGATACTATACATAGAAAATCCTAAAGATGCCACCAGAAAATTACTAGAACTAATCAATGAACTTAGTAAAGTTGCAGGGTAAAAAGTTAATATACAGAAATCTCTTGCATTCTTATACAGTAACAACAAAAGATCAGAAAGAGAAATTAAGGAAACAATCCCATTCACCACTGCAACAAAAAGAATAAAATACATAGAAATAAGCCTTCTTAAGGAGACAAAAGACCTGTACTCAGAAAACTATAAGATACTGATGAAAGAAATCAAATACAACATGAACAGATGGAGAGATATACCATGTTCTTGGATTTAAATAATCAATATTGTGAAAATAATTATACAACCCAAAGTAATCTACAGGTTCCATGAAATACCTATCAAATTATCAATGGCATTTTTCACAGAACTAAAACAAAAAATTTTACAATTTGTATGGAAACACAAAGACCTGGAAGAGCCAAAGCAATCTTGAGAAGGAGAAACGGAGCTAGAGGAATCAGGCTCCCTGACTTCAGATGACACCAGAAAGCTACAGTAATCAGGACAGTATGGTACCTGCCTAAAAACAGAAATATAAATCAATGGAACAGGATAGAAAGCCCAGAGGAAAATCCCACACAACTATGGTCACCTAATCTATGACAAAGGAGGCAAAAATATACAATGGAGAAAAGACAGTCTCTTCAACAAGTGGTGCTGGGAAAACTGGACAACTACATGTAAAAGAATGAAATTCAAACACTCCCAAACACCATACACAAAAATAAACTCAAAATGGATTAAAGGCCTAAATGTAAGACTGGACACTATAAAACTCTTAGAGGAAACATAGGAAGAACACTCTTTGACATAAATCACAGCAAGATCTTTTTTGATCCACCTCCTAGAGTAATGGAAATAAAACCAAAAATAAACAAATGGGACCTAATGAAACTTCAAAGCTTTTGCACAGCAAAGGAAAACATAAACAAGACACAAAGACAACCCTCAGAATGGGAGAAAATATTTGCAAATGAATGAACTGACAAAGGACTAATCTCCAAAATATATAAACAGATCATGCAGCTCAATATCAAAACAACAAACAACCCAATCAAAAAATGGGTGGAAGACTTAAAGAGACCTTTCATGAAGGAAGACATACAGATGACCAAGAGGCACATGAAAAGATGCTCAATATCACTAATTATTAGAGAAATGCAAATCATAACTACAATGAGTGAGGTATCACCTCACACCGGTCAGAATGGCCATCATCAAAAAATCTACAAACAATAAATGCTGGAGAGTTTGTGAAGAAAAGGGAACCCTCTTCCACTGCTGGTGGGAATGTACATTGATACAGCCACTATGAAGAACAGTATGGAGGTTTCTGAAAAGGACTAAAAATAGAATTACCATATGACCCAGCAATCCCACTCCTGGGCATTTACCCAGAGATAAGCCATAATTCCAAAAGATACATGCACCCCAATGTTCATTGCAGCACTGTTTACAATAGCCAGGACATAGAAGCAACCTAAATGTCCACAAACAGAGGAATGGATAAAGAAGATACGGTACATATATACAATGGAATATTACTCAGCCATAAAAAAGAATGAAATTGGGTCATTTGTAGAGACGTGGATGGACCTAGAGAGTGTCGTACAGAGTGAAGTGAATCAGAAAGAGAAAAATAAATATAGTATATTAACGCATATATGTGGAATCTAGCAAAATGGTGTAGATGATCTTATTTGTAAAGCGGAAATAGAGACACAGACATAGAGCACAAATTTTCGGATACCAAGGGGGAAAGGAGGTGGGTGGGACATATTGGGAGATTGGGATTGACAGATATACACTCCTGATACTATGTATAAAATATATAACTAATGAGAACATACTGTATAGCACTGGGGACTCTACTCAGTGCTCAATGGTGACCTAAATGGGTTGGAAATCCAAAAAAGAGGGGATATATGTATATGTATAGCTGATTCACTTTGCTGTACAGCAGAAAGTACATAACGTTATAAAGCAGCTATTCTCCAAAATAAATAAATAAATAAATTCTTCCTCTTACTTTTTGGGTTTTTGAGCTTGAGCGAGTTTCTTAATAAACCCATGGCTTAATTTGTTCATCTATAGAATTTAAGAAAAATCCTCCTAGTTTTGCTGAGTGGTTTAAAGTTGTGTCTATAATACACTCCTTAAGCATTAACTCTGCTCTATTATTTATCATTCTACATAAGGACCTAGAATGATTTGACTCAGTTCATTTTTTTTTTGTTTGCTTTTTTGTGAAGCACCTCCTCTCAGACAGCACTTATATAAAAGAACATTTTTATCCAACAAGAATAGCTATCCTGCTTGTTTTCCAAATCCAGGAGGCTGAGAATTCTGAAAGATAACTTTCATTATTAGTACATGGAGTGTCCTTGTTTTAGTCATTACCACGTTTGAAAGGTATTGTTTGATACCCCATAATCCCTCTGAATTTTCCATTTCTGTTTATTAGTTTTGGAGTACATCCAAGATTGTAGCCAACTTGGTATAAGTTTGGAGGAGATCTTGCAAAACAAATAGATTATAGCTGTTTTACTTTAATAAAACTCCTCTGACAGATTACATTTCCACTAGCTCTACCAACACTTATTTTTCTAGGCTTTGTTTTCACACAAGTGTATAAAATTTGTACCTCTAAAGAAGTAAGTATATAAGTCATCTGTAGTGACTCTGCAATTTATTTTGTAAAATAAATACCCAGATCTGGGCTTCCCTGGTGGCGCAGTGGTTGAGAATCTGCCTGCCAATGCAGGGGACACGGTTCGAGCCCTGGTCTGGGAAGATCCCACATGCCGCGGAGCAACTAGGCCCGTGAGCCACAACTACTGAGCCTGCGCGTCTGGAGCCTGTGCTCTGCAACAAGAGAGGCTGCAATAGTGAGAGGCCCGCGCACTGTGATTAAGAGTGGCCCCCGCTTGCCACAACTAGAGAAAGCCCTCGCACAGAAACGAAGACCCAACACACCCAAAAATAAATAAATAAATTTATTAAAAAAAAAAAAAACTCAGATCCACATCAATATCAGGAACACATTTATTATTAAATATTTGTTTGATAAACTATAAGAAGAAAATGAACACTTTACTCTTCATTTTGGAAAGTAAAATTCTGGGAATAAATTGCCATATAATTATTGCTTTTGGAGTAACATGGCTTCCAAATAAATCTAATACGATACTTTATTTGTTGTCATTCAGAAATATCTAAGAATTTTAAACTGTCAAAGTTACAAAGTTCGTTTGTGTTATTGTAATGAAAAGCACCTTAAACTGAACAAGCAGATTTTGAATAAAAAAGGATTAAAATTTCACTGTCAATGTTTTAGTCTTTTGAGTCCTATAACTTACGTTACCTTCTTTAATGTTCTAAGGGTGTTATGAAGAAGCTATTTTAGATGATTTCCAAAGTGAAGTGTAAACCATATATTCAAAGTGACATACACAGTAAGTACCAGAGTTCAGACATGAACTCAACATACGTCACTTGAGGTCTTTAATGAAAAGACCCTGTGCTGAACATCAGAGAGTTAGATTCCTCTCTGTTTGGAGAATAACTAACTTTCATTTTTATTTCATTACATTGAATAAATTATTGCCTAAAATGCACTGTGTAGGCACAACCTTAAATACATGTTGCATATACAACATACAAGCACAAAGCTATACTTACAGTTGGAGTTATAATTAATTAGCTGCACTAAAACAAGAAAATTTTTCTAATATCTCCCTAAAGACCAAAGTAGTCTAGTCTATTGGATTTCAATTTGTCCCTATCACCTTGTAAAACATGAACATATGTATACACAGATTTTTTAACATAATTTTTAAGGGCTTAGAATGAGATTTTATTGATCTTAAGGTGCGTGTTATTAGGATCCCCAAAATAGTACTTCTAGACGGGTTCTGTATAACCATGTGGTTTTCTTACTTCCATTCTGTGTTATCTCATTGCATATAACTTTCTGTTGGAATGAGTATTTGAAAGGGTAGTTCAAACAAAATGTTGAAATTGCATCAAATTTAGATACATTTTCTTTTTTCAGATTTTAACTACATGCTCCTTTCTGTTGATACTCCATCTTTTCCAATGTTTGAAGTTGCCTTAACTGAAAGCTGTATGATCCCTGTGTATGCTTAACTTTTACTTCATGGTTAATTAATTTCATATGTGCATCTTCTACATCTCAAAAGAGAGTTTCCAGTACAGAAAATGTTGAGAAAATTAATTGTTAATCCCCCAAATTACAAGACTTTTGATCCTATAAAATATCACTTTGTTCAAAGCCTAAGAATCTTACGTATAAAAATCAGTGGTTTCTGACATGTTTTTGAAAGTTTACTGTTCCCTGAAAAGAACACTAAAAAGAAAGAAAAAAATATCTATCAAAGCTTGGGGAAAATTCAGCTACCTAAAAACACAGCTATTTTTCCAGTGAATGTCTCCTGTTTGAAACATATCCTTGAAATCACTGTTTTGAGATTTGATGTCAGTGAAAAGCATTTTGTGTACTGATTCACCAAAAGAAATAAAATATATACCACCATTGTTTTTGAATTGTTAAATTAAGAAAGAGAGAGAATAGGATCACTATTATTAATCATGGAGAGAGAGAGGTCAAGAATTAGAGACTTGGCATTAATTTCTGAAGATCTTACTCCTATTAAGTTCAAGTTGCTTAGGAATATTGCGTATTTTTCAAGAAGTGATATTTTTTAACATTTATCTTTCTTCTTAAGATTATTTTGATGTGGACCATTTTTAAAGTCTTTATTGAATTTGTTACAATATTGTTTATGTTTTGTTTATTTGGCCGCGAGGCATGTGGGATCTTAGCCCCCAACCAGGGATCGAACCCGCATGCCCTGCATTGGAAGGCAAAGTCTTAACGACTGGACCATCAGGGAAGTCCCTAAAGAAGTGATTTTGATGTTTTAATTTTTATTATGTCATTGAGTAGTGGGTGGGAAGACACAATGAAAAAGAAATCACTACTGTATAAAAAAGACCTAGATAAAAACAAATTATAATGGTCTTCTCTCAGTATTTCCTAGTGGCTTGAATTTTTTGTCTAGGTTAAAAGAGTAAAAAAAAATTTTTTTTAATTTCCAAAAGGAGGCAGGGGCCACTTAATGTTGCCTAGATAGAACTAGTACTAAATGCTAACAGATTAGACTGTTAACAGGGTAGAAGACATACATACAATACTAAAACCGGCTTTATTTCTCTCCATTTTTTTTTTTTTTTGGCCATGCCACGCGACTTGCAGGATCTTAGTTCCCTGACCATGGATTGAACCCGTGCCCCCTGCGTGGAAGCACAGAGTTCTAACCACTGGGCCGTCAGGGAATTTCCAAAAACCAGCGTTATTTCTTATCACAGACTTAGATATATAAGGAAAAAAATTGGGCTTTGTGCCAATACTGTATCCATCATAGCTTTTAAATATGCTTACATAGCTTCAAATAGTTTTCAACAAAAATGTAGGTTGGATTGTCATCTTAAAAATCTGGACTAGGAGGAAAAAATGCCCTTCCTCCATCTGACTTCTATGATAAGGGAAGGAGGTTGTAGATGCTGTTGACGAAGACCTTAAAGACAAGATTCTCAAACCTGAGGTGTAATGAGATTTAGTGTGCATCTTGATAATGAGGAAGATGACTGAAGCTGGGAGTTCAAGTACTCCTTTATATTCATATTCCTCTTTTCCTTGCTTCCTTAGAGAGGGCTTTTGCAAAATGACATTTTTAATGTGAAGCAGCATTCACTAAAACTTGATAGAATTACAGACTCTTTATCTCACTGTCTTTTATCTGGAAGGAAGGGATACAATACTAACCTCTTAAAGCAATTGTGGAAATCTAACATCTGAGAAGAAAATTTTAAGGTGTAGTATCAGTCAGATTCCATCTAAGGACACAGAAACTTTCTCAAAATGTTTGATATAGAAGGAGTCTGTCACACTGATAATGGAAGAGCTGTGAAGTCAAACTGGGGATGGTGAAGTACCAGCAACAGCAGGAGACACTGCAATCTCCAAGTGTATTATAAAGTCAAGAGGTGGTGACACTGGCACCTAGAAAATGGGTGAACCACAAGCTGCTGGAACCATTTAGAGGTCATTTACTCAGAGTTGGAGCCAAGGGGGAATATGGGATCTGCCAGAGAAAGGAAGAGAAATACCCTGGCATCTCCCTTAGTTCCACCCTCTAATCCAGCACCACTGCTTCCTAATTGATTTAACTCAGTCACAAGTTTGCTACTACAGGAACTTGGACAATGTAGCCTATATAGTCAGCCCCCTGTTATACAAAGCCCAGCAACAGACAGGCAAGAAAATGGATTTAAGAAAAAAAAATTGTTTCATGTTTCACATATGTGCCTGGTAAATGGTGCATCTCTGATATCTGTCATTCTTTTTTTTTTTTTTTTTTTTTTTTTTTTTTGCGGTACACGGGCCTCTCACTGCTGTGGCCCCTCCCGTCGCGGAGCGCAGGCTCAGCGGCCATGGCTCACGGGCCCAGCCGCTCCGCGGCATGTGGGATCTTCCTGGACCGGGGCACGAACCCGTGTCCCCTGCATCGGCAGGTGGACTCTCAACCACTTCGCCACCAGGGAAGCCCTGTCATTCATTTTTAACGTTAAGGAAAAATATATATTTTTGCTCAAACAGGTGAGCTTCACAAAGTTATATAAGATTGTCTAGTTCAAAATTTTCAGAACTTCATTCTGAATGTGACTCTTATAAAAAGAAAATTTATTATTTACTCTCCCAAACTTAATTGACCTTGGAATCCTCCATCCTTGACTGAACATTTTGATGGGATGGAATCTTTAACTCCACACCTATAAACCCTATTATATTTATGTAATTTTTATCTTCTTGCTTAATTGACATTACTCTTGGGATAGACCAGTTAATAAGACAGAAAGGAAATGCCAGAATAAGGAAATAATTTAAAACCTTGTTCTGATTCCAAATTATTAAAATATTCACTGGTATTCAATGACAACTGTTTCAAAACAATTGATGAACACCTATAAATAATTGTCCAGGAATCATCATGGGCCTCAGATTGTCAGATCCTGGAATAGACTATTCTACAAAGGCAAATTTAAGTTGAAACTGATCCTGACATCTTATTTTCCCAGCCTCATCTTTTGCCATTTCCCAGACTCCTCCAGACCTGCCTCTTATCTTCATCCTCACCATTACCCAAGGATTTCCATTGACCCAGTATTTTGCCTGCTGTGCTCCCTCTGTTGAAAGCCTTTGACACCCCTTTACACAAGACAACTAGTGCTTCAAAATTCTCAATTCAAGTGTTACATGTTTTGTAAAATCTGTCCAGATGTCCCCCCATACAAAATGAATTGCTCTTTCCATTTAGCTATAATTGTACTTGCTATGTTTCTATTATGCCACTAATCATATTTTATCATAGGTACTTGTTTGTCTCCTCTAATAGGATATAAATCCCAAAATTAGAGATTACATTCCATGCTTGCCTATATCCTCAGCTCTTAACATAGTAACTGGATTTTTGTACCCACTCAATGAATATTTATTAAAATGACTTCAACTTTGGCCCATAAAAGTATACAAAAACAAAGAAAAACATAGTTTGGAAATTACTGTTTGTTATACTGTCGTAGAAACTACTTAAATTCTTTATTTCACATTGTATGTTAAGGTATAACCTTAATTTATACATCCTATTAAAATGTTATTCCATAGACAAAGTCATTTAGCCCTCAATCTCCACCAAGCAGATTTGTTATGCACCCCAATACTTCTATTTTGGTATTCATCTAAGTACTTTCCCTCCTGTGTACAAATGGATAACTCTCTCTTTTACCCCCAAGGCATATTCAAGCTTGAAAAGGGCTGTAGTAATCCAAAAAGAGAAGTGTACGCTGTTCATTCCAGCAAACCATGACTATCAAAGAGAATGCCAAAGGGCATTATTCATTAAAAAAATGAATTAACAAGGCTTTCTGCAATTTTGCTGCAGATTTTTCTTTTACAAAAGACTAAAAGAATGCATGATGCAGTGGATCCAAAAGCAAAAAATACATTGTGTCAACTATTCAGATGCAAATTTGGCTATGCTGAGTGTTCAGGTGACAGCCTGGGTGTTTATATATTGTCTATCATTGTAACAGTGAAGCACTCAGACAATCTAATTAGGTTATTAAAAGTACCTGTTTGAGAGAGACTAGATTTCCCTGAAAAGCTTTTATATAAAGCTATTTTTGAATGGCAGAGAAAAGTGTACCAGGATATTTTATATAAAAGGAGAGCTCACGGAAAAAAATCAAAAGAGAAAAAAAAGCAAATAAATAAAATTTTAAAAACCACAGTTTTTGTTTATTAGGTCAAGATATACAATTTTTATGTAATTATTTAATTAAGAATTGAGATTGCTTCATTTTAGCCCATATACTGTGTTTCAAATTTGTGACTCTCCCTTACTGTGTCTTGTAATCGTTTTTATTTAAAGGCCATTTTGTCTGATGTGAGAATTGCTACTCCAGCTTTCTTTTGGTTTCCATTTGCATGGAATACCTTTTTCCATCCCCTCACTTTCAGTCTGTATGTGTCCCTAGGTTTGAAGTGGGTCTCTTAGACAGCTTATATATGGTCTTGTTTTTGTATCCATTGCCAAACTATGTGTTTTTGTTGGAGCATTTAATCCATTTACATTTAAGGTAATTATCGATATGTATGTTCCTATTACCATTTTCTTAATTGTTTTGCATTTATTATTGTAGATCTTTTTCCTTCTCTTGTGTTTCCTGCCTAGAGAAGTTCCTTTAGCATTTCTTGCAAAGCTGGTTTGGTGGTACTGAATTCTCTCCTCTTTTGCTTGTCTGTAAAGGTTTTCATTTCTCTGTCAAATTTGATGAGATCCTTGCTGTGTAGAGTAATCTTTTTTGTAGGTTTTTCTCCTTCATCATCACTTTAAATATGTCCTGCCACTCCCTTCTGGCTTGCAGATTTTCTGCTGAAAGATCAGCTGTTAACCTTATGGGGATTCCCTTGTGTGTTATTTCCTGTTTTCCCCTTGCTGCTCTTAATATTTGTTCTTTGTATTTAATTTTTGATAGTTTGATTAATATGTGTCTTGGCGTGTTTCTCCTTGGATTTATCCTGTATGGGACTCTCTGTGCTTCCTGGACTAGATTAACTATTTCCTTCCCCATATTAGGGAAGTTTTCAACTATAATCTCTTCAAATACTTTCTCAGTCCCTTTCTTTTTCTCTTCTTTTTCTGGGAGCCCTATAATTCGAATGTTGGTGCGTTTAATGTTGTCCCAGAGGTCTCTGAGACTGTCCTCAATTCTTTTCATTCTTTTTTCTTATTCTGCTCTGCAGTAGTTATTTCCACTCTTTTATCTTCCAGGTCACTTATCCGTTTTTCTGCCTCAGTTATTCTGCTATTGATCCCTTCTAGAGAATTTTAAATTTCATTTATTGTGTTGTTCATCACTGTTTGTTTGTTCTTTAGTTCTTCTGGGTCCTTGTTAAATGTTTCTTGTATTTTCTCCATTCTAGTTCCAAGATTTTGATCATCTTTACTATCATTATTCTGAGTTCTTTTTCAGGTAGACTGCCTATTTCCTCTTCATTTGTTAGGTCTGGTGGGTTTCTGCCTTGCTCCTTCCTCTGCTGTGTGTTTCTCTGTCTTCTCATTTTGCTTATCTTACTGTGTTTGGGGTCTCCTTTTCACAGGCTGCAGGTTTGTAGTTCCCATTGTTTTTGGTGTCTGCCCCCAGTGGCTAAAGTTGGTTCAGTGAGTTGTGTAGGCTTCCTGGTGGAGGGGACTAGTGCCTGTGTTCTGGTGGATGAGGCTGGATCTTGTCTTTCTGGTGGGCAGGTCCACATCTGGTGGTGTGTTTGGGGGTGTCTGTGACCTTATTATGATTTTACGCAGCCTCTCCGCTAATCGATGGTGTTGTGTTCCTGTCTTTCTATTTGTTTGGCATAGGGTGTCCTACACTGTAGCTTGCTGGTCGTTGAGTGGAGCTGGGTCTTGGTGTTGAGACAGAGATCTCTGGGAGATTTTCGCAGTTTGATATTATGTGGAGCTGGGAGTTCTCTTGTGGACCAGTGTCCTGAAGTTGGCTCTCCCACCTCAGAGGCACAGCCCTGATGCCTGGCTGGAGCACCAAGAACCTGTCACCCACACGGCTCAGAATAAAAGGGAGAAAAAAAAAAGAAAGGAGAAAAAAAAAAAAGAAGGACAGAACCATAGGACAAATGGTAAAAGCAAAGCTATACAGACAAAGTCACACACAGAATCTTATACATGCACACTCACAAAAAGAGAAAAAGGGGGGAAAAATATATATATATAGTTACTCCCAAAGTACACCTCCTGTATTTGGGATGATACATTGTCTATTCAGGTATTCCACAGATGCAGGGTACATCAAGGTGATTGTGGAGATGTAATCTGCTACCCTTGAGGCTGCTGGGAGAGATTTCCATTTCTCTTCTTTGTTCGCACAGCTCCTGGGGTTCAGCTTTGGATTTGGCCCCGCCTCTGCGTGTAGGTCGCCGGAGGGCATCTGTTCTTTGCTCAGACAGGACGGGGTTAAAGGCGCAGCTGATTCGGGGGCTCTGGCTCACTCAGGAGGAGCAAGGGTGGGGTACGGAGTGCAGGGCGAGCCTGCGGCGGCAGAGGCCGGTGTGATGTTGCACCAGCCTGAGGCGCACCGTGCGTTCTCCCAGGGAAGTTCTCCCTGGATCACGGGACCCTGGTAGTGGCGGGCTGCACAGGCTCCCAAGAGGGTCGGTGTGGATAGTGACCTCTGCCTGCACACAGGCTTCGTGGTGGCTGCAGAAGCAGTCTTAGCATCCCATGCTCATCTCTGGGGTCCGCGCTGATAGCCGCGGCTTGCGCCCTTCTCTGGAGCTCCTTTAAGCAGTGCTCTTAATCCCCTCCCCTCGCGCACCAGGAAACAAAGAGGCAAGAAAATGTCTCTTGCCTCTTCGGCAGCTCCAGACTTTTTCCAGGTCTCCCTCCTGGCTAGCCGTGGTGCACTAGCCCTCTTCAGGCTGTGTTCACGCAGCCAACCCCAGTCCTCTCCCTGGGATCCGACCTCTGAAGCCCGAGCCTCAGCTCCCAGCCCCGCCCACCCCGGCGGGTGAGCAGACAAGCCTCTCGGTCTGGTGAGTGCGGGTTGGCACTGATCCTCTGTGCGGGAATCTCTCCGCTTTGCCGTCCGCACCCCCGTTGCTGCGCTCTCCTCCCCGGCTCCGAAGCTCCCCGCTTCGCCATCTGCAGTCTCCACCCGCGAAGGGGCTTCCTAGTGTGTGGAAACCTTTCCTCCTTCACAGCTCGTTCCCACTGGTGCAGGTCCCGTCCCTATGCTTTTATCTCTGTTTATTCTTTTTTCTTTTGCCCTACCCAGGTACGTGGGGAGTTTCTTGCCTTTCGGGAGGTCTGGGGTCTTCTGCCAGCGTTCAGTGGGTGTTCTGTAGGAATTGTTCCACATGTAGATGTATTTCTGATGTATCTATCGGGAGGAAGGTGATCTCCGTGTCTTACTCTTCCGCCTTCCTGAAGCTCCTCCTCCTCAAATATTTGTTTTATCTTTCAAAATGGGTATGCAGGCAAATTGACAAGAGTGAGAAACAATTTTCCAAGGTCTGTGATCTATTGTTTCATTTACCTGGAAAAGATCCATGAAAAATATTGAGACAAATGCTTAAGTATGGGTCGATGTGTGAAAAAGAGTTGTTCATACTCATCACTGGCCAAATTAGGCTATTGGCAGCAACAACATGGATAACTTATATTTCTACCTCTTTATAAATCAATCTCTAATTTATAATATGTTCTGTATTGAACAACTTACCCAACATTGATTTGTGCTGAAAAAAAGGAATGTTGTAAAACTGATGTATTAAATGATTTATTATGATGTGAAGAATAAGAATTTTAGCAACTAAATAAATCTGTGCCTTTGAGTAAATTAGAATTTCTTGTAGACTTAGTTTCCTAATACATAAAATGAAAGGATCGGAATAAAATCTCAGGGTACATGTGAGGTTTGAAATATCTCCATCCTATGAGTCATCTTGGTTTTAGCCTTTAAAGCAGAGTCCACACTAGCTTTAGCAATGGTCTAAAGATTCAGGCCTTTCTTTCAAGAACAAGAGGTCACTATCATTGACATCAACATAAACTGCCTGTGTCCTTTAAGCCTACATTGCTCAAATATCATATCTTCTGAATTATTCCAAGAACAGAAGGAACAGTTTAACGTGAACAAGAGGGTAAATGCTAGTGCCATAATTCTCAGATCCCTGTCACAAAAATTGGAGACAGACCTTATTGCAATCAGGGATGATTTCTGTAAAGGAATAATAAAGAGAAAAGCTGTCACTGAAAGTGGTTTTGAATAAAGGAGAAATCCAGAAGAAAGAAAGTATTATTATTTTGAAATCTGACATCTTTTTATCTCCTGAAATTTCAGTTTGTATTGACTGACTTTGTAGTCTACTCTGTTACATGTAGGCAGAATAATGAATGCTATAATGTCAAGGACTAAAGAGAAGTACACATAAGACTGTCACATCATCATCATCATCAATTATATTGTTGAAAGCCTACAGGGCATATGACACTATGCTATGAATAACAAGTTCTCTTCTCCTCAGTTTAGCTTAGAATATATTTCCCTGTCTCAGAGGAAGGAAAATTTTCCATCTCACCTATCTCCACTCCTGAGACTGTATTCTCTCATATTATGGGAAGTATAGCCTAAAAGTGACTTACCATCCTGAAGAAGATAAGTACAGAAGTACATTTCTTTCCTCCCCTTGGGTATCTTTTTATTTTGTGATATATGGTTTTTCTCCTCCCTGTGTTTTGTAAATACAAAACTGGGATAAAAATTAAGACTGCATATACAAAGAACTTCTCTTTCATACATGTGAAGTCCTAAAACTAACTGGCAAGTTTAAAAAGTTATAGTTATAAAAATACAACAAAATCAATAGTCAAAGAGATAATAGATCAGTTTGTAGAATTGGTGAAAGATATGATTTCTTATAGATAAGATTTTATATCAAACATCATGATAGAAACACCCCTGATGACTTGCGTGCTGTTTTACAATGAGATGGTTTTCTGTAATGCTTTGTGTTGCTATTATTTTAGGTTTTTTCCCTAGTGTGGCTGTGCAGTCAGATAGCCTGGTACATCCTCTTTTCCCTCTTTAAACACTAAATGTTCAAGTAGAAATGAGAGTTCTAGATTTTCCTCAAGGAAAATATTACTTAAGTTTGGTTTTATATCAGTCTTATTCTAAGGGACAATAATATTCTCCATGGTTTAATCACATCTCAGTGAAATTCAGGAAAGAATGGAAATACATAGCAATTTGGGGCTAAAACCCCAGGAAATAATCATCAGTGAATTTAATTCAGTGCTAGAAATATATATCAGGTGTCTAGAAGGTTTGTTGGCAGTTTCTTAGGTGTCTAAGATCCAGGAATATTGCTCAAATATTTTTCTATCAAACATATAGCTAATAACTTTTATTAATTTAATTATAAAGTACTGTACAATATATTGAGTGCCACCAAAAAGTTAGAAATAAAATGATCGATGAAATTCAAGGAAGAAGAGAGTAAAATAGGTAACAAGAATTGAAAAGGAAAGTCGACTTAAGAAGAAATCTGAGCCACAGAGGGAAACAGCTCCACCCCCCAGAGGGCTAGCAGCAGCCCTGCATCCTCTGTGCCACACAATCAGTCATGCAGGAGCTGAGCTCCACATTTAGCAGTTCCACAACAGCCACACAGCATCAAGCCATGCAGCCAACCCTGTGGGAAGCCTAACCTGCCCCACAGAGGGCCTGCAGCCACTGCATAAGGCAAGTCCTCACAACCAACCAGGCCACAGACCAGCCCTGGCCAACAGAATAGACGGGCACACACAGCTCACACAGAGGGCACCCCAAGAACATAATGGCTCTGGGAACATATGGCATGTTGCTGGGCTATACAAGACATCTCCTAAAGAAGGTCACTTCTCCAAGACCAAGGAATGTAACTGACATACCTAATATGTACAAAAAAACAGAAAATTAAGCAAAATGTGGAGACAGAGAAATGTGTTATAAATGAAGAAGAAAGAGAAAACCTCAGAGAAAGAACTAAACAAAGTGGAGATAAGCAATCTACTCAAGTAAGAGTTCAAGCTAATGATAATAAAGGTGCCCAATGAACACAGGAGAAGAATGGATGAATGCTCAAAATTTCAACAGAGTTAGGAACTATAAAGAGATATATTATAGATATACGGTGCTGCAGAATAAAATATCAAAAATTGAAAAAAAAAACACTAGAAGGAATCAGCAGATGAGATGAAACAGAGAAACATATCAGTGATTTGGAAGACAGAGTAGTGGAAATCACCCAAGCTGAATAGAAAACAGAAAAATGAATTCCAAACAAAATGAAGATCATTTAAGAGACCTCTGGGACAACATCAAACATAAAAACATCTGCATTACAGAGGTTTCAGAGGAGAAGAGAGAAAGAAAGGGGCAGAGAACTTATTTGAAGTAATAATAGCTGAACACTTCCCTAACCTGGGGAAGAAAACATATATCCAGGTCCAGGAAGCACAGGGAGTAGCAAACAACATAAGGCAAAAAGTTCCATACCAATTATAATTAAAATGGCAAAAATAAACGATAAAAAGAAAATCTTAAAGCAGCAAGAGAAAAGCAACTAGTTACAAGGAACTTACAAAGGAACTCCCATAAGACAATCAGATCAGGTGACTTTTCAGCAGAAACTATGAAGGACAGAAAGGAGTGGCATGATATAACCAAAGTGATGAAAGAAAGAAATCAACAACCAAGAATATTCTACCTGTCAAAGTTTTCATTCAGATTTGAAAGAAAGATGAATAGTTTTACAGAGAAGCAAAAGCTCAAATAGTTCAGCATGGCTATGCCAGATTTACAAGAAAATTTAAAGGCATTTCTCTAAGTGGAAAATAAAAGACCACAACTAGAATTATGAAAATTATGATAGGAAAAATCTCATTGGCATAAGTAAATATACAGTGAAGGTGGTAGATCAACTACTTATAAAACTAGTAGGAAGGTTAAGAGACAAGAGGAGTAAAATTATCTATATCTATGATAAGTAGTTAAGGGATGCACAAAACAAAAATATGACGTCAAAAACATCAAATGTGTGTAGGGGAGTGAAAATGCAGGGTTGTTAGAATATGGTCAAATTTAAAAGATCATCAGCTTAAAATAATCATATATAAATATAGGTTGTTATATGTGAACCTCATGGTAACCACAAACCAAATCTTATAATAGATACACACACACGCCAAAGAGAAAGAATACAAATATAACACTAAAGATAGTCATAAAATTACAAGGAAAGATGACAAAGAAGAAAGAAACAAAAAGAACTACAGGGCTTCCCTGGTGGCGCAGTGGTTGAGAGTCCGCCTGCCGAGGCAGGGGACAAGGGTTCGTGCCCCGGTCCGGGAAGATCCCACATGCCGCGGAGCGGCTGGGCCCGTGAGCCATGGCGGCTGAGCCTGCGCGTCCGGAGCCTGTGCTCCGCAACGGGAGAGGCCACAATGGTGAGAGGCCCGCGTACCGCAAAAAAAAAAAAAAAAAAAAGAACTACAAAAAAACAGAAAACAATGAACAAAATGGCATTAAGTACATACCTATCAATAATGACTTTAAATGTAAATGGACTAAATGCTCCAATAAAAAGACATAGAGTGACTGAATGGATATAAGAACGAAGACCCATAAATATGATCCCTACAAGAGACTCACTTTAGATCTAAAGAATACACAGACTGAAAGAGAGTGGAGGGAAAAAAGTATTCCATGCAAATGTAAACAAAAAGAAAGTTGAGGTAGCAATACTTATATCAGACAAAATAGACTTTAAGACAAATACTGTAACAAGAGACAGAAGGATATTACATAATGATAAAGGGATCAATTGAACAAGAAGATATAACAATTGTAAATGTCTATGCACCCAACATAGAGGCATCTAAATTCAAAAAACACATATTATCAGTCATAAAGGGAGAAAGTGACAGTAATGCAATAACAGTAGGGGACTTTAACAGCCCATTTACATCAGTGGACAGACCATACAGATATCAAATCAGAAGGGAAACATTCACATTAAATAACACATTAGTTCAAATGGAATTAATAGATATATACAAAACATTTTATCCAAAAACAGCAGAATATATTCTTTTCAAGTGCACATGAAACATTCTCCATGATAGATCACATGCTAGGCCTCAAAACAAGAAGACAGAAAACTTAATTTAAGAAAATTAAAAGCACAACAAGCATCTTTTCTGGCCACAATGGTATGATATGTGGTAGATCTGAACTACAAGAAAAAAAACTGCAAAAAACATGAAAAACATGGATGCTAACCAACATGCAACTAAACAACCAAGGGTCACTGAAGAAAAAGGAAAGAGGAGAAAATCAAAACATTTTTTACCTGGAGACAAATGAAAAGGGAAACACAATGATCCAATATCTATGTATGCAGCAAAAGCAGGTCTAAGAGGGAAGTTCATAGCAATACAAACCTACCTCAGGAAACAAGAAAATCTCAAATAAACAATCTAACATTATACCTAAAGAAATTAGAAAAGGAACAAACAAAAGCCAAAGTTAGTAGAAGGAAAGAAATAACAAAGAGTAGAAATAAAGTAAATAAATACTAAAAAAAAAAATAGAAAAGATGATGAAATTAAGAGCTGCTTCTTTGAAAAGATAAACAAAATTGTTAAACAGCTAAACCCATCAGAAAAAAAAGAAGAAGGGTGCAAATAAATAAAATTAGAAATAAAAAAGAAAAGTCATACCACAGAAATACAAAAAATTATGAGATTACTGTGAACAATTATGCAACAGTAAACTGGACAACCTAGAATAAATGGATACATTCCTAGAAATGTACCATATCCCAAGACTGAATCAGGAAGAAATAGAAAATATGAACACACCAATTACTATTAATGAAATCAAATTAATAATAATAGACTCCCAAGCAACAAAAGTCCAGGACCAGACAGCTTAATGGGTGAATCCTATCAAACATTTAAAGATATGTTGACACCTGTCCTTAGCAAACTATTCCAAAAGTCAAAGAGAATGGAAAACTTCAGAACTCATTCTACAAGCCCAGCACCACCCTGATACCAAACCTAGAGAAAGATGCCCCCCCCCACACACACACACATACACACACACACTACAGGCCAATATCACTGCTGAATACAGATATAAATATCCTCAACAAAATATTAGCAAACTGAATTCAATAATATATTAAAAAGACCATACACAATGATCAAGTAGGACTTATCCCAGGGATGCAAGGATGGCTCAATATCTGCAAGTCAATGAGACACACCACATTAACCAATGGAAGAATAAAAATATATGATCATCTCGATAGATGGAGGAAAAGCATTTAACAAAATTAATATACATTCAGGTCAGGTTTGTTGAGATAAAATTTCTCAACAAAGTGGGTACAAAGGGAACATACCTCAACATAATAAAGACCATATATGGCAAATCCATAGATAATATCATACTCAACAGTGAAAGCATTTCCTCTAAGATCAATAACAAGACAAGAATGCCCATTCTTGCCATTTTTATTAAACATAGTGTTGGAAGTTCTATCCATAGCAATCAGATAAGAAAAAGAAATAAAAGGGATCCAAACTGGAAAGAAAGTAGTAAAACTGTTTGCAGATGACATGTTGCTATATATAGTATCCTAAAGATGCCACCAAAAACTATTAGAACTAATAAACAAATTCAATAAAGTTTCAGAATACAAAATTAATATGAAGAAATCTTTTGCATTCTATTCACTAATAGTGAACTATCAGAAAGAGAAATTGAGAAGACAATCCCATTTACATTTGCATCAAAAAAGAATAAAATCCCTAAAAAAAACTAACTAAAGAAATAAAAACTGTGTACCCTGAAAAATGTAAGATGAAATAAATTGAATATAACACAAACAGAAAAATACACTGTGCTTATGGTTTTGAAGAATTATAATAAAAATGGCCATACTACCCAAGGCAATCTACATGATGTAATGCAATTCCTATCAAATACCAATGGTATTTTTCACAGAACTAGAATAAATAACTCTAAAATTTAAATGGAGACACAAAAGACCTTGAATAGCTAAAGCTATTTTTTCTGATCTTGAGAATTAGGATATGTCCACAAAGGTGGACATATCACCCTTCCTGATTTCAAACTACACTACAAATCTATAGTAATCAAAACACTATGGTACTGGCACAAAAACAGACACATAGATGAATGGAATAGAATAGAGAACCCAAAAATAATACCATGCTTATATGGACAATTAATCCATCACAAAGTAGGCAAGAATATACAATAATAATATACAAGACAGCCTCTTCAATAAATGGCGTTGGGAAAACCAACCAGCTACATAAAAAATAATCAAACTGAAATACTTTCTCACAGTATATGCAAAAATAAGCTCAAAATGAATTAAAGACTTAAATGTAAGACCAGAAACCCTAAAACTCCTAGAAGAAAACATAACTTGTGTGCTTCTTAACATTGGTCTTAGCAACATTTTTTGGATTTGTCTCCTCAAGCAAGGGAAAGAAAATCAAAAAATAAACCAGTGGGGCTATATCAAACTAAAAAGGGTTTGCACAATAAAGAAAATTATCAACAAAATGAAAAAGCAGGCTACTGAATGGGAGAAGATATTTGCAGACAATATATCCAGTAAGGGGTTAATATCCAAAATGTACAAAGAACTCATACAACTCAACATCTAATAAACAAACGACCTAATTAAAAAATGGACAGAGGACCTGGATAAACACTTTTCAAAGGAAGACAGAGAGATGACCAATTGTCATATGAAAAGGTTCTCAAGATCACTAATCATCAGAGAAATGCAAATCAAAACCACAGTGAGACACCACCTCACATATGTCAGAATTGCTATCATCAAAAAGACAACAGGGCTTCCCTGGTGGTGCAGTGATTGAGAGTCTGCCTGCCGATGCAGGGGACACAGGTTCGTGCCCCAGTCCGGGAAGATCCCACGTGCCGCGGAGCGGCTGGGCCCGTGAGCCCTGGCCGCTGAGCCTGCACGTCCAGAGCCCGTGCTCCGCAACGGGAGAGGCCACAACAGTGAGAGTTACGCGTACCGCAAAAAAAAAAAAGACAACAAAGAACAAGTGTTGGTGAGGATGTGGAGAAAAGGAAACCCTCAACCCTTGTGTACTGTCAGTGAGAATGTAATTTGGTAAAGCCACTATGGAAAGCAGTGTGGAGGCTCCTCAAACAATTAAAAATGGAACTGCCTCATGATCCAGCAATTCAACTTCTGGGTATCTACCTGAAGAAAACAAAAATATTAATTTGAAAAAATATATACAGTCCAATGTTCACTGCAGCATAATTTACAGTAGCCAAGATATGGAAGTAACCTAAGTGTCCATTGACAGATAAATGGATAAAAAAGATGTGATATACATACACAGACACATTATGGAATATTACTGAGCCATGAAATAAATGAAATCTTGCCTTTCGTGACAACATATATGGATCTAGAAGGTATTATGTATGCTAAGGGAAATATGTCAGACAGAGAAAGGCAAATACTACGTGATCTCTCTCTTATATGTGGAATCTAAAAACAAAATAAATAAATTAATAAACAAAACAAAAGGAAAACAGACTCATAGATACAGAGAACAAACTGATGGTTGCCAAAAGGGAGATGGGTAGACAAAAATAGGTGAAGGGGATTAAGAGATACAAACCTCCAGTTATAAAATAAATAAGCCATGGGGATGTTATATACAGCATAAGATATATGGTAAATAATATTGTAATAACTTTATGTAGGGACAGATAGTTACTAAACTTATCATGATGATTGTTTCATAATATATGCAAATTTCAAATCACTATATAGTACACATGAAACTAACATAATATTGTACATCAACTATATTTCAATTTTAAAAAACTTTCATAAATGAAAAAGAAATGAGCTGGCAAAACATGGGGGAATGATCAATGCATAATACCAAGTACAAGGAGACAATCTGGAGAGACTACATACTGTATGATTCCAACTATATGTGGAAAAGCCAATACTATGGAGACAATAAAAAGATCAGTGATTGCTACAGATTGGGGGTATGGAAGGGAGAAGGATGAATACATAGAGCACAAAGGATTTTTAGGGAAGTGAAACTGCTCTGTATAATACTATAATGATAGATACATTACATTATACATTTGTCCAAACCCATAGAACATACAACCCCAAGAGGGAACCTAATGTGAACTATGGATTTTTGATGATAAAAAAAAAGAAGAAGAAAAATGTTTATCAGTACTGTGTTTACTGCATTATGCATCCACTCAAGATTCCTGCATGAGAGAAGCCATGTTCACACAAAGGATAACTCTGTTAAATATGTTGTTTATTTGTCATGCCCATACACACAAACATTCTCACTTACCAAGCCCATGTGGACTGTACTCAACTCTACATGCAAAGAAGAAAATACAAGGAATAAGAGAGATGCAAGGTCACTGTCTGTGTTAATGTTATAATTTTTATCAAGATTTTGGTGCACACTAGGACTGAACTTTTTTTTTTTTTTGCGGTATGCGGACCTCTCACTGTTGCGGCCTCTCCCGTGGCAGAGCACAGGCTCCGGACGTGTAGGCTCAGTGGCCATGGCTCACGGGCCCAGCTGCTCCGCGGCATGTGGGATCTTCCCAGACCAGGGCACGAACCCGTGTCCCTTGCATCGGCAGGCGGACTCTCAACCACTGCGCCACCAGGGAAGCCCATAGGACTAAACTTTTATACTGAGAACATATGTTTATGACTACCAGGAATAATTAGCACATTTTTATTCTTGTGTTCATGAAGTTTTGGAAAGGGAAGGACTGGAATAATGGAAGAGAAAGGTTATGTCCCAGTTCCCAATGCAAAAAGTTCTTTTCTTTGCTTACAGGATATGACCATAATATCATTTATATATCCTCTGAAATAGAGCTTCTTCCAAATAGATTTGTATCTCTTATTAGTAATTGTATACCCTATAATACACAATAGAGTACTCACGAGCACTAGGCACTCATGAAATATTTTTGAATTAGGCGTTGTTTAAAAGAAACAGAATGAATTAATGACACAAGAAATTACACATTATCTGTGGGAAACAAAGTAATTTTTGTCCATTTTCAAATAATATGGATAGCTTTGCTGTTCTTTTCATTCATTTGTATTCTTTCCCTACTCTTTAATTGACTAATTCAATATTTTCTTCCCAGTCTGATTAAAATTTTGCTAGTGAAAATGGATAAAATAATATATTTAAATGTATTATTGCTCATAAAAGGAAATGTGTTAGTTTCTCTTAATAATTGCATTCTTTCTCACAATTCTCATTCATTGAATATGGTCATAGAATTTTTTTTGGCTTAATCAGCTTGCCAAAAAACAAATGGTCACTGAAAATGTCAGTCAAATCAGCCTGTTTAAATTGATGAGTCAATTCTGCTAAAATGGATATTCTACTACACAATTATTCATAGGGCTACCTTTGTAGCCAAAAAAAGGTACTAACTTTAAGAATGAATGGCTCTTCCTGTATGAATGTGATGTTCTATTTACCATCAAATCTGATAAGATGTTAATTAGTTCCTTGAATTATTTCTGAGCCGGTTGATGTATAATAGAGTACAACTTAATTCAGTGCTCCAGTTTCTTACAAGATAATTCTTAAGGCATATTATTCTAAGAAATTTGATTTAAGTAATACATAACATAGAAATTTAAATTCAAAAAAAGTCTACCTAACTTATATAGTTACTCTGCCTTGGTTAAATCAGTACTGTAGGAATGGAAATCTGCACTTGTGTAAACTGATGGTTCTTCAGAAAAATGACCTAAGATGTCAAGAGAAATATTAGAGAATGGAAGTCTTCAAAGAAAATGTCCCCGTGATTGCTCTCACACTGAGGTCCTTGCTCATCTTTCTTAGTTGAAGCAGCTTTTGAAGACTGCTGACAGGAAAAAAGTTACAGATTCTGGAATTCAGACCATCTAAAGAATTTGGTTTTGATACAACCATGTGGAAGGGAAAGTCCATGGTGTGAGTGGGTGAATAGACACTAGCAGTGAGTGTGTCACTTATAAGAACTTTCATAGTACTCCTCCAAGTGTTCTTATGAAGCAAATTATGATGGCTTTATCCCAGTGGAAGAAGGGAAAATTGTGGAATGAGGACTTGCTTTACCTGTAACCGGGCATCCACTTTTCACCTACAATTCAAAGTGACAGGATAGACTTTGTGTAATCTCCTGACCACTCTAGCTCCTTCCAACCTACTATACCCATTATAACCTGGGGCAAATTTTAAAACTCTTACCTCTAGAGCCTCAATTTCTTTGTGTGCTAGTTCTGTTTTGTTTTAATGTTTCTTATATATCACTTTCCATTATGCCAATTAGAAATGAGAAAAAAATGTATATCAGAAAAAATATTACATATTTTAGATAGGACTCCCTAGCTTGGTTTTTAGCACATCTTCTTTAAGGCATATTCTTTCTTGGGATACTTTGTAAAATGTGTTTTACTTTTAGCATGTTAGATGCTGTATGTTTAAAAAACTTGAATATTTATGGGAAAATTTACTGTTGATTTCTATAAGCAATTTAGGTCAAAACTTTACTTTTATTTGCTTAGTCAACAAATATTTATTAAATATAAACTATGAACCAGCCATTATTCTAATTTAGAATAGTGTTCTGCTCCAAGGAGTTAAATTACCATACAAAAAATAAGTAAACAAATAATTATAATGCAATGTAATAAAAGACATTATCCTTATAGTAAAATACTATTCAGAGGAAAATAGAGCTAACTGTCTCAAAGAAATAAGAAAAATTAAATCATGGTTTGTTGAGTGAATGTACTCACATAGGTCATAAGAATTCAATTAAATCTTAAATAAATGACAATTCCCATTAAGAAGACTAAAAATATCCCAGAGAAAAACAATTATAAGGAGAATGAATATATTAAATAGATAAATAAATATGTAGCTAGATGATAGATAGATAGATAGATAGACTGATAAATGTTGGTGAGGGGGCAAAAAGAGCTAGGTGTGCATCTCCAAGGTCATATAGTGAACAGTTCACTGGTTACTCACTAAGTGGTTTTGATTACTTTAAAGCCCATGCACTTCTCATTGAGACCTTGGATTCCAGCTTTTGAATGTGTTTTTGGTGGAGAAGAAAAAGGTATGATGCTCTATCTAAAAGTCCGTATCAGGTAAATGATTTGCATTTATTTTCTAGAAAATAGGAGCTAATGGTCATTTTTATGCAATAAAATGACAATCTGTTTTTTAAGTTATTTGTATAAATATTTAGGATAGAGGAGAAGGGAGCAAAACCAGAAGTTAAAAGATAAGATGATGACAGATGTACAGAGGACTATGGTCCTTATAGAAAGCAGATAATGAACTTTACTGAAGCTTCAGAGGTGCAGTTGAAAGGACTTAGATATCTATTGAATTTAGGGAGTTCAAACAATGTAAAATATTTTTACACAACTCTTTGTTTTTGCCTGTACTGTTTTATCACTTGGGAAATTTGACATTCAAGTTGTATCTCTTCTCTAAAGATACTGATAACCACTTAGCCCCCAATAAGTAATGGGGCACTGCTTTAAAAAGAAACATTTCTCCATTACAGCACTTTTGACACTGATCTTCTGACTCCTTAAAGGCAGATATTTTTATGATTTTCAACTCTTTATTCCTATAATTTAGTATGCTGTATAGAAAATAGAGTATACTCAATTTTTTGTCATGGATGAAACTTATTTGAGTAAATGAAAAATTTCAAGGATCAATGACTCTAAAAATTGAATGGGTGATGATGCTATTACCTAAAAGATAAGGAGGAGAAATATGTTGTGGGGGACAGAGGTATTTATTTTTGTCTTTCATGAATATTTTGGAACATTAAAATAAATATTTCAAATAAACAGTTGTGAGTACCACCTAGGATATTTGAAAATGTTTAGAGTGAAGATATAGATTTAGAAATCACCAACTCAAAGATAATAAAGCCATGATGATTAAATGGGATAACTAAGGAAGAACATGTAAATCAACAAAAATAGGAGAGCTTCAGCAAAACCAATACGATGAAATGGACACAAGAGAAGATCCAGAGACTTAGAATAATGAATAGCAGTAACTAAAGACAAAAGAGGAGACTGGAGAGAATATTGTCACAGAAGACAGGAGGAAAAAGAGATTCAAAACAGAACATATGCTTTTTTATCTAAGTCTTAGGGAAAAAAAATATATTTTTTTCAGTTATCAAAAATCAGTGGATGATACAAGAAAATAGGAATAAAGCACAATAGGATGTCATAAATTTTTAAATTGCTGGTAGCCAAAAAATTAGAAGATAAATTGTTCCAGCTAGATGGGTCATAAAAGCCATGCCCAGAGATATATTATTAGGACTATTGTGTTAGATAACCAACAGTTGTCCAAGTAAAGCTGGAGGTTTAAGCTGTGAAAGCACCTGGAGGAAAGAACAGGTGTAAGAAAGTCAGAGTTTGGGAAACTACAAATGTTCAAAATAAGTGGATCACGGACTCTAAGAGAAGAGGCTGAAAATGAAATGGAAGCCATATTATGAACAACCCTCTATTCTATGTTAAGGAGTTTTTGACTTAGTCTTAAAAGTTGTAAGGAAACAGTGACAGATTTTAAGCAGAGAAGCTACATGGTCAGATTTTCATTTTATAAATGCCACTATGACATAAACATGACAACTGAAAATATGGGAGTCAGGAAGCATCTTTCGGAAGCTGACTCTTCTCTCAAGATAAGAAATCATGAAATTCAGAGCTAAGATTGTCAGCATATGGAAACAATGCCAGCCCATGGAGTTGCAGAAGAGAAAGCAAATTGAAAGATTTTAGGGATCTGTATAGAGCCTCTGGCAAGTCTCAATATCTCAGAGATCTAGGGTTTTGAACAAAACTGTGACTCTTCTGCAAATCACTCCTCTACTTTTAAGAAACAGATTTTGACTTGCTGTTCATCCCTGGCTAGGAATCTAAAATTCTGCAAACTGGTCTTTTCTTTATGAACTGGGTATTATCTGATCCAGAAAATCATAAATATGGAATGTGCAGCAACGTCAAGTGGAAGGAATATGTACAAAACAGTCCTCACTTTGTGCAGTTCCAATATGCCAAATTTTAGTTGCTATGGTTTAGTTAAGAACTGGTCTCCCAAAAACACAGCTCAAATTTCAAGTACTCTTTTATATTAACTTTGAGTAATTGTATGAAATACAATCTTCACTGTCAGATCTGCAACCCACAAATCACTATGTAAATAATATGTGCATTATGACCAGTAACCAATCGTGTCACTTTTTTAAAAGTTTGATGATCAGTTACTGTGTGTCTGTTACTTAGTTCATACTCAGACATGAAAGAAAGTAGTTATATTGTAACTAGTAACAAAGCTATGTGATCATAGACAAAAATTGGTAATTAAAAAGGTAACTGCCCAACAAAGATGAAAGTGCAACAAAGTAAAGAAAAGTGATATCGCTAGAAGTAAAATTTGAGTGGGACATAAATGGAGTTGTAGAAGAAATAGCTCATGTTGACACTGCCGCCATTGGAAAAGCTCTACACATGTAGAACTTGGAGAAAGTGAAATCACTGATATAAATGAAGAAAGTGATTAAAAGGATGATGAGGTCCCTGGGGAAGTTCCACATTAAAGGGATTTTCATAGATATTTCACAATATTGAAAGTGCATAGGCACCTGAGGGACATCCGAGCTGATTACCAGCACTCTCACAGCAGAGGCGGCTCCCAAGGGCAGTGCCATCAACAGTGAACTTTGATATATGATATTCTATATAGAAAACCCTAAAGACTCCACACAAAACTATTAGAAATGATAAATGAATTCAGCAAGGTAGCAGGATACAAGATTAATACACAGAAATATTGCATTTCTTTATACTAACAATGAAATATCAGAAAGAGAAAGTAAAAAAAAAATCCTGTTTAAAATTGCATCAAAATAAATACATAGGAATAAACCTAACCAAGGAGGTGAAGACTTATACTCTGAGAACTATAAAACATTGATAAAGGAAATCAAAGATGATTGAGGAAATGGAAAGATGTCCTATGCTCTTGCATTTGAAGAATTAATACTGTTAAAATGGCCATACTATCCAAAGCAATCTACAGATTTAATGAAATCCCTATCAAATTACCCACGGCATTTTTCACAAAACTAAAACAAATAATTCTAAATTTTATAAGGAACCATAAATGACCCAGAATTGCCAAAGGAATCCTGAGGAAAGAAAACACAGCTGGAGGCATAACTGTTCCAGACTTCAGACAATACTACAAAGCTACAGTAATCAAAAAAAGCATAGTATTGGCACAAAAACAGACATATAGATCAATGGACCAATATAGAGAGCCCAGAAATAAACCCACGCACTTATGCTGAATTAATCTTTGACAAAGGCAAAAATATACAATGGAGAAAAGACAGTCTCTTCAGTAAGTAGTGTTGGGAAAGCTGGATAGCCACATGCAAATCAATAAGGTTAGAACACTTCCTCATACCATACACAAAAATAAACTCAAAACGGCTTAAAAATCTAAATATAAGACATGACATGATAGAACTCCTGAAAGACAACATAGGCAAAACATACTCTGACATAAATCGTAGCAATATTAGATTAGTCACCCAAGGCTAAAGAAATAAAAGCAAAAATAAACAAATGGGACCTAATAAAACTTACAAGCTTTTACACAGCAAAGGAAACCTTAAACAAAACGAAACGATGACCTATGAACTGGGAGAAAATATCTGCAAACTATGCGACCAGCAAGGGCTTAATTTCCAAAATATACAAACTGCTTATGCAACTCAAAAAAAAAGATAAAAAAAAATAGACAGAAGACCTAAATAGACATTCCTCCGAAGAAGACATACAGATGGTCAATAGGCACATGAAAAGATGCTCAACATCACTAATTATTAGAGAAATGCAAATCAAAACTACAAGGAGGTATCAACTCACACTGGTCACAATGGACATCATCAAAGAATGGACATTTACAAATAATAAATGCTAGAGAAGGTGTGGATAAAAGGAAACTCCCTTACAGTGTTGGTGGGAATGTAAATTGATACAGCCACTATGGAAAACAGTATGCAGGTTACTTAAAAACTAAAAATAGAGTTACCATATGATCCAGCAATCCTACTCCTGGGCATATGTCTGGAAAAGATGAAAACTTCAATTTGAAAAGATACACGCACCCCAGTGTTCACAGCAGCACTATTTATAATAGCCAAGACATGGAAGCAACCTAAGTGTCCATCAACAAATGAATGGATAAATAAGAGGTGGCATATATATATATATATATAAAAATGAAATATTACTCATATATATAAATATAATGAAATATTATTCAACCGTAAAAAAGAATGAAATAATGCCATTTGTAGCAACATGGATGGACCTAGAGATGATCACACTAAGTGACATAAGGCAGACAAAGACAAATATTGTATGATATCTCTTATATATGGAATTTAAAAAATAATACAAAGGAACTTATTTGGAAAACAGAAACAGACTCACAGACATAGAAAAGAAACTTATGATTACCAAAGGGGAAAGGAAGGATGGGATGTATTCAGAGTTTGGGATTAACAGATACACACTACCATATGTAAAATAGATAACAACAGGGACCGGATGTACTTTGCTGTACACCTGAAACTTACACAATATTGTAGATCAACTATACTTCAATAAAAATTTTAAAAAGTGCCTAGGATAAAATTTGGGGATCTGATACAAATTCAAAAAGAAATACGACAATTCACCCATGTATTACAAAGATGCTCACTCTGTGTTGTAAATTACACAGCATTAAGTAGAATTTCAAACTATTCTTGGTGAGATATTGCAAAGAAATAAAACACTCTAATTTTCAATGTTTCTAATGTTTTAAACTACATTGTACTAAGTACATATTAGTTTTACTACTTTTTCAGTTGCCTGTACTTTTCTAACCAACAGTAGAGAGTTTACAATGTTCTGACAAAAATTTAAAGGTCACAGGATAATTAAAACTTTTCAAGCTAATATATCTGCTTGCAAAGTTATGGTTATTCTGTGACCTTTATATTTTTTCATTTAAATTTTTATAATATATTTAAATTAATTTTTAAAACATTATATTTAAATTTTTAAAAATTCAGCTTGTAGTCATTTTTACAAGCCTGTACTTCCATGCAAAGGTAACTAAGGATACAGAGCCTTCAGCAGTAAAAGTTTTGTCACCCCAACAGGTAAATAACCCCCAGCAGGTGAACTACTGACTGAAGGTAAAAGCATCATGAATAGAAAATAGAAGATCAAAGCAACAAATAGCAATTATGACTTCATGTTAGGTTCAGAAATGGGAACTGTAAGTAACATATGCACACACTGACCAATTATTCCTCCCACACCCTTCCCCAATTTTTTATTTTCATAGAGTAAATGTTGGTGTTGGTTATCTTTACACATTGGGGTTAAAAAGTATTCAGATGGGACTCAAAGAACTAACGTTAATCAGAGCTGAATATGGAGATTGATGAACTTCGTGTTTAGCCTCTTTGGAAGGAGACAGTTTCTTATACAAGTGATCCTTGCATTGTTTTAAATGGAAAAATGATGTCGTTACTGCATGCCATCTTGAATATGGAGAGAAAAAAGTGATGTGATTAAAAGAAGTAACATGAACAGATGCTGAGTAACTGCGGGTAGTTTTGTGGGTAATTTGCCTCTTTGCTATCAGCTCTCTGATCCTGGTCATTCTACAAAACTGTTTCCCTGGGATGAGGGTGCAGAGTAGTATTTTTCTCCATAATAATCTGAGTGACTATATCTTCCTTTCTTTTACCCCCCAACTTTCCCAAACAATTAAGATTCTGGTTTCCCAACTTCTCCGAACCCGGTGCTCAGGACATCAGGAGGCTGTGCGTGGCACAGGGGGGCGGTCTGAACGTCTGGCTAAGCCTGAAGCCACCCAAGAGGCGCCTTCCCAGGGTCGTAGCAGCCAGCTCCATATCTGACCCCGCCCCCGCCCCCGCCCCCGCCCCCGCCCCCGCCGCAATGAGCAGGCCCAGCACTTACCCTCTGAGGAGCTGGGCGTCGAGGGCCCAGGCTCCACGGGAAGCCAGTACCTGCCAGCCCTAGAACTGTAAACCCTGCCCGTGCACCCGCTGGCCCACCTGCACGCTGGCCACCAGGCACTCCTGTACTCACCGCTTCTTCACAGTCCTCCCCACGGCCCCTGGTAGATTCCGCAGGCCGGCGAGGTGCTGGCCTGAGCGGGGCAGACAACCCCTAGCTCCCTACAAGGCAGACTGGGTGAGCGCTGCCCTGACCCTCACTGCGCTCGGAACGATTTCTTCACCTGCCGACCTCAGAAATCCCATCCAGGGAGGACAGCACCTCCTCACCGCTCATCTGAAAACAGGGGCGAGGACCAGAACTTTCCAGCGGCCTGGGTCCTGGCTCAGGGAACCCAGAGGTGAGTGAGGCTGACCCAGCCCCAGCCCGCAGAATACAAACAAACTCCGGGGGCTGACAGGGCGGCCTGTCGTGTACCGGCTGGCAGCACTTCGGGCTGTGTATCATATTGTTCAGTTTTGCATCTGCGCTTTATAGGGACTACGATATAACAAAGAATGGAGTTGCTATTAGAAGTCACTACTCTTTCTTCTTCCTCTCTTCTGTCTTCTCTACTCCCAAAGGAGCAAAAACATTGACTGCCTTTCAACAATCCATCTGAAAACAGTCCCCTCCATATTATGTGAAGAATTTCCAATATTATTGGAGTAAATGTTTAGAAATTTGAAAGGCTTGACAAGACCAGAGCAGAGGAGACAGAAATATGGCTTTCCTTCCAGAAAAATGATTGCTGCACATAACAGTCAATCTTGAAATTTTCTACAGCTGCCTATCAGCTTTTTAACTCTTTTCCCATTTAATAATAATAATAATGAGATTTACCATGTCACAAGAGCATAATTTAATCAACATATAACCATTTATTTTAACAACAGGAAGAAGGTATTATTATTATCATTATTATTATTACTGTTTGCATTCTACAGATGAAGAAATTAAAGCCAGAGAGATGAGGATACTTGCCCAGTACCAATACTGCATGCTGTAGGTGACAGAGTCAGAATTGTAATATTTGTAGTCTTGCTTCAGAGCTTCATTCCTAATAGCCGCTCTGTGGTTTCATGAGTAGCAGCATTAGGGAAGACCACATGGCATTCAATCTTAATTTTGATTTATGATTCTAACCAGAGAACTCCATTACCTAGTCTTGACCATTAAATAAAGAGAGTATAGAATATTAAACATTGTTCTTTTGCACATTATTAGTAGACCAAAGGGCAGAATTTGTGAAATCTCTGGTCATCCTCAATTGTCTAAATGACTTCAGAATAAACCAAGCACATATTGACTCACTGGAAGAGATCAATAGCAACTGTACAGTGAAAATTACACCATTCAACAACCCATGTTACATCAGTATCTGAAAAAGAGTTAGACAATGCTGTACACTACCTCAGAAATGTTCTGCTGCAGCCCTAGAACTGTTCTTTAACCATATCAGCTGGGAACACAGAGTCAGCAGAGATGGTAAACAGCTCATGCAGTCCCTGTCAGCAGATGATTTCATGTCATGTGCTAATGACACATGCAGCACAATTAGGAAAATAAATATCTGGCTAAAATACAAATCTCATGAAATTGGATTAGAAAATACAACCCAAATAAATTCCTTGTCTGGGTAAATTTGGAGAATTGAACACAAGAGTTTGTTTCTAACAGCTCTTAAAGACCCACGAAACAATATAATTAAGAAAAAATATTTAAACATGTAGGGTCAAGGAGAATACAAAAAGAAGTATATCAGTAATATCAATAACATCTTTTAGGAAGGAAGCAAAAGATTATCAGTACTTTACTAATCAAAGTAGAAAAGCTGAAATCTAAGAGTGTCGGTTTGGAAGTGGTGGGAATCTTATAAGAATTCAAGTCACAGAATCTTAGGAAGATCTAGCAATTGCAGTCAACAAGTATAATACTTCCTAAAGTGAGACTGAAGGGATAAACTTGACAAAAGTGAATTGGTTAAATATCATCACAATAAGAAGTTAGACACTACTGTCCTCTTTCCCTCCACACATCAAGAGTTAATTCCTCCATCTGTACTCTGGTAGAATATAGGGAGTTATTTCTAAAAAGCTTGAAACAGAGAAATTAGAAACCTGGTCAGAGACATAAGAAGTCAGAGGTAAAGCACTATAATGAATACAGAGATAAAATGGAAGTCTACATAGTGAACAGGGAGACCTCCTGGTTTCCTTGTCCACTAGACTTCAAGCATATTGTTAGCCAGGCTGATATCCTTTCAGGAAGAAGATTGAAGAATTCTTTTCTTAGGAAAATTGACTGGCCTAAGGAAAAAACTCTAGAAATAAAGACACCATGGGGACGGGTGGTTGCCGGTGAAATGGTAGGATCCCCAGCTCTTAGGTGTGATGGAGATTAAATAGTAGACACTTTTGGTACATACAAACATAAATATCTTAATCTATTTTGTGTATCTCCTTAAATATCAGCAAAAATTCAAGCATCCTGAGATTAAGGAAAGCCTCCAATGTAGAAGTCAGGGAACCAAAGCTTGTGTTAAAAAAAATTAGTGGAAAAAGAGACCACACAAGTAGAAGAATATAATTATATATATTATGTGAATATATATGAATATTTCTACACATATCTCATATGTATTTATTAATATTGATATATGATATATAGAGAGAATAACCTTAGAGTGATTAGACAAGTTAGTGCACCTGAGGAACTATGACAGGAAAATTTAGAGAACAAGTAATTAAAATATTGTGCAGTAAGGACAAGATAGACTTTTTTAAAAAAATTGCGAAGAGAGTGAAAGATAAATTGAAAGACTAGTATAGAAAATAGAGCCAAAAGTCAAAAGATGGAAAATAGAATTTATAAAATGTAGAGATCAAACCAAGTGTTCCAAAAAGCTGTCTCATAATAGTTCCAAAAGTAAAGATAATGAAGAAATATTGAAAAAAATTTTGCAGAATAAATATTTCACACAATTCCTCAAAACCAAGAGAGTTCTGTTTACAGGTTGTGATAGACTTTTTGATGTTCAGCTTGTCTAGGCTCCATTTAGTCCCAGTTATTCAAGGAGTAATCTAGAAATGTAAGTAAAGCCCTTAGTCAGATAACTTTAAGAGAGATTATCTTGGATAATTTAAGTGGCACTGACCTAAGCAGCAAAGGAGAGAAGAAATTTCTCCCATAGATGACAGTTTATGATCTTTCTTTTGTGACTAGCTTCCCAGTGGATTTTTGACTTAGGTTCCTCAGTTGAATAGATCTCTTTATATGCATATGTATGTATATACATATGTATATGTGTGTATATATGCACATAGCCCTCTCCTACTTGTTCTGCTTCTGTGATTGAACATTGACTGATACACAGATTGAATGGGCTAATTTAGAGACTTCATTCACAGAATAATGAACACTTACATCAGCACATGCCACTGGAAAATTTCAGAACACCAGGAAAAAAAGAAAAATCAGAAAAGAGAAAGGAGAGGAAAAAACATTGTACATACACAAGTTCTCAGGAACTAAAATATCATTAAACTTTTCAACAACAATATTAAAATATAGGATATGATAAAAAGATGCCTTCAATTATCTGAAGTAAAATTATTTACAAACAAAAATTGCATGGTCTCGGGGCTCCCCTGGTGGCTCAGTGGTTGAGAGTCCACCTACTGATGCAGGGGACACGGGTTCGTGCCCCGGTCCGGGAAGATCCCACATGCCGCAGAGCAGCTGGGCCCGTGAGCCATGGCCACTGAGCCTGCACGTCCGGAGCCTGTGCTCCGCAACAGGAGAGGCCACAACAGTGAGAGGCCCGTGTACCGCAAAAAAAAAAAAAAAAAAAAAAAAAAAAAAAAAAGCATAGTCTGTGTTTTGGGTTTAATTGGGTCACCTCAAAATTCATATGTTGAGGTCCTAACTCCCAATACTTTATTTGTAAAAAAGTACTATTTAGGATGTAACTAGTTAAATTGAGATGAAGTCATAACTGGAGAAGGGTAGGCATCTAATCTAATATGACTGATGTCTTTATAAAAGAGGGAAATTTATACACAAACACAGGGAGAACACTGCATGAAGATAAAGGTAGAGATCAGGATGATGCTTCTACAAGGCAAGCCACACCAAACATTGCCAACGACCACCAGAAGTAGGGGAGAGACATGGAAAGAATTCTTTCTCATAGACCTCAGAGGGAAGCAACCCAGCCAATACCTGTTATTGGACTTTTGTCCTTCAAAACTATGAAACAATAAATTTTTCTTGTTTAAGCCACTCAACTTTGGTACTTTGTTAAGTCAGCCCTAACAAACTAATAAAGCCTGATAAATTAACAAATAAAAGTAAGGTAGGATATACATATTTTCAGACCTGGAAGATCTCAAAATATTTGTCTCTCATGTACTCTTAGATACAAAGATATAAATTAAACAGAAATAGGGATCAAATACAGGAGGGAAATTAAAGAATTTTCCAGAATGATGCTGAAGGAATGTCTGAGGACATCTGTTGTGAAGCTGGCAGATTTCTAGCAGGCCTATAAAGTAATCAGTATGTGTAAGAGCTGAAGAACAGAGGACTCCTAGAAGGATATCTCCAAGATAAAAAATAGAATAATAGATTCCCTGATGTGGTTAACCATATTAGAAGAGATTTATAATTTTGTTTGGGGAAACTTGAGTACTGAGAAATCTAAGCAAATGAAAACAAGGCAATTATTAGCTCCAAAACAATTATTCAAGAATGGAAGAAATATCATAGTTTAGTACAGGGTTCATCTATGAGAAATAATAAAATAATCATAATGATGTAAAACCAATATTAAATTAAACAAAATGTGATGTATAATTATATTTGAGGATATGAATAGAGAAAGTATGCATGAGCATGGGTGTGAAAAACATTAAACCTAAAACTTTATTGTTTATACATGAAAGTCATTAAACAATCCTAACATTAGGTATCAAGAAGTAGTATAAAAATACAGAATTTGGTGGTAGATACCTAAGGAAACAATTAACAGTGTTGGGAAATAAGATTGACATGGAGGAAGTTTTAATTAAAAACCTTGGAGTAGTATTTTATTTTTAAATTCCATACATTAATTAAACGAACACCAAATTTTTCCATAATGATTTTGCTTAGTATATTATTCAAACCAATCAAAAATGAAAAAAAGTCCATATCTTGCTTAATAATCTAACATAAAAGCACATTCACTGATAAATAAAGCAGAATTATGTGTATAAATACAAGTAGACTTATTATATAATCTATCTGTCTATGAAGGCCTGTAATTTTAGTAGGAAAAAAGTTCTTATATACAACCATTAACTTAAGAGAAATAGCAGAAATAAATGAGGTAGTTTGTATAAATTTGACTTTATGGCTATTATACAAAATGTTTCCATTGTATAAATACTGTATTTTCTTTATCCATTTAATAGTTGATGGACATTTGAGCTGTTTCTACTTTTTAGCTATTATGAATAATGATTTCATGAACATTTGTGTGTACATTCTTATGTGAACACATTTTTTTAGTTCCGTGAGACAGAATTTCTGAGTCATATGATACTTCTGTGATTAACTTTAAGGAACTACCAAAATATTTTCTAATGTGGCTGCATTATTTTACAGCCCCACCAGCAATATATGAGGATTCCAGTCTCTCATTATTCTTGCCAGCACTTGTTATTGTCTGCCTTTTTATTATATCCAATATAGTGCTGTGAAGTAGTGTCTCTTAAGGTTATGATTTGTGTTTCCTTAATGATTAATGATGTTGCGTACATTTTCCTGTGCTTATTAGCCATCTGTATATTTTCTCTGGAGAAATGTCTATTCATTCCTTTGATCATTTTAAAAATTGGGTTATTTGTCCTTTTACTTTTGAATTTTTGTCCTTTATTCCTGTCCATCTGATGATTACAGTCTTCCTCTGTGGAGGCTGCTCTCTGGGGAGCATTCAAATGGGACAAAAACATCTTCTTAGTCTCTGGCTGTTTGAAGAGGTCTATCCACATATCTTTTCTCCAGATCTCCTTGTTACCAATTATCTAATTATATTTCTTCTAAGTTCCCTGACCTTTTAACCTATACATTAATCAGTATAAATTTGTATTTCTGGTCATTTTGCCATTTGATTTCAATATGTCTTAAGTCTTATTTTTTCCTCTCTTCCTCTTTCATTGCCTTCTTTTGTGTTAAATATTCTCTAATGTAGCATTTTAACCATTGTCATTTGTATATTCATATATACATACGTGTTTTATATATTTTAGTTACTTTCATTGTGATTGCTCTAAGGATTACAATTAATATCTTCATTTATAATAATCTAGAGTTTGGATTAATATCAAATTATTTCTATAGTGTACAAAAAAATCGCCTCTATGTAGCAATATTCCATTCTCTGTTCTTGGTGCTGTTGTAGTCATACAATTACATCTGTATATATTGTATGCCCAACAGCATAGACTAATATTTGCTGCTTTATCCAGATGTCTTTTAAATCTGGTAGGAGAAAAACTCCACACCCAAAAATATATTTACCCTGTATTTTATGTTTACGTAGTTATCATAACTGGTGCTCTTTATATAAATTCATATGAGTTTATTGTTGGGTGTCCTTTCATTTTATCATTTTTTTTGGTTTGTAAACTTTTAGTTTTATATATTTTTTAATTTTATTTTATTTATTTTTTTATACAACAGGTTCTTATTAGTTATCTATTTTATACATATTAGTGTATACATGTCAATCCCAATCTCCCAGTTCATCCCACCACCACCCACCCCACCACTACTTTCCCCCCTTGGTGTCCATACATTTGTCCTGAGGGATTCTCTTTACCATTTCTTGTAGGACAGGTTTGCTAATGACAATTCCCTCAGTTTTATTTCATTTTTTAAAATCTTGGAATGTCATCATTTCTCCTTTAATTTTGAAGGATGGTTCTGATGGATATTGAATTCTTTTTTGTCAGTCTTTTCCTTTCCAACACTTTGAATATATCAACCCACCATCATGACCTTCATGTTTTCTGTTGAGAAATCAGCTATTAATATTGTTGAGGCTCCTTTATATGTGAAGAGTTACTTCTTTCTTATTGCTTTCAAGATTCTGTCTTTGGCACTGGCTTTCAACAGTTTGATTATGGTGTGTCTAGGTGTGAATCTCTTTGTGTGTATCCTGCTTGGATTCTGTTGAACTCCTTGGATGGGTATATCAGTGTTTTTCAAAATGTCTATCAAATTTTTGGCCATCAAAGTATGGACATTTGAGCTGTTTCTACTTTTTAGCTATTATGAATAATGATTTCATGAACATTTGTGTGTACATTCTTATGTGAACACATTTTTTTAGTTCTGTGAGACAGAATTTCTGAGTCATATGATACTTCTGTGATTAACTTTAAGGAACTACCAAAATTCAGAGGAATTTGAAATTCTTTGTCTAGTAAATTCAACATGTTGGCTTCCTCAGGACATTTTACCTATTTCCTTTCTTACTTTCCCATACATTCTTTTTTTTTTTGCGGTACGCGGGCCTCTCACCATTGTGGCCTCTCCCGCTGTGGAGCAGGGCTGCGGATGCTCAGGCTCAGTGGCCATGGCTCACGGGCCCAGCTGCTCTGCGGCATGTGGGATCTTCCCAGACCGGGGCACAAACCCGTGTCCCCTGCATCGGCAGGCGGACTCTCAACCACTGCGCCGCCAGGGAAGCCCCTACTTTCCCATACATTCTTGTTTCTTTGCATGTCTTATAATATTTGTTTTGGAAACTGAACACAATGAATAATATAATGTATCAACTTTGAAAATCTGCTTATTTCCCCTCTGCAGGGTTTCTTCTTATTGTATTTTTTTGATACTTTTGTGAACCAATTCTACAAAGTCTATATTCTTTTTCATATGTAACCACTTAAATCTCTCTTCAGTTATTTAAACTATTAAACCAATATTTTAATGGTTCACTAATGATTGAATAGAGGTTTCCATAAACACCTGGAACCAATAAGTCTCTCAGTCTTCTGGGAGAGTTTCTGAGTTTGAGTTAAGGCATACCTTCAACTCTCAGCCAGGCAGTTGAAACTGGTGCCTTAGTATTTATTTCTTTCAATAAATAGAGCCTCAAGGTCAGCCAGAGGGGAGCTCAGTAAAGCTCATGACATGTGCATTGCCCTACCCATGTATATGGCTTTCTAGATTCCCAGGTATGTATCAGAGTTTATCTCATTCTCCAGTTTTTCCTTTTAAGCTTTTTGGTTTAAATATTGTTTGCCCAACTATTACTTGGCAGCTGTGAAGTTAAACAATTGCCTCTATTTGTTTTTGACAACTTGGGGCCAAAGACTATTAATATTGGATGAGCTCAGTGTCAGGTCAAATAAAGAGACTCTTGCAAGTGGAATCTTCCAAGGAAACAAGACAAACAAGTCAAATAATGACAATTCTCTAAGAATAGGGCTGTTGGGGAGCTCCTACTTCATTTTGCCTTCTCCAGTTACTGCAAAGCTGTTGATATTTACCTTGATTTTGGTATATTTGTTTTCAAGGCTATTGAGAAGCTGCTGGGGGATGGGAATAGACCAAGTTAGAGTGCCATAAAATTCATGTTTTTTGCTGAGATTCAGCTGTTTATGTTGCATTAATGCTCTCCAGATCGCTGCAAGGCTTAGAATAATTTTCAGAGTTCTGAAAATGTTTATTCTGATGATTTTTTGCAAGTGTTCTCTTTGCTTTTATGGAGGAGAGAATTTTTGGAGGCTTTTACTATACCATTTTCACTGATATCCTCTACATACAGAAATGTATTGATAATATTGCACTTTTAATGTTAATGATTTTAAGATGCCTATGATATCAAATGCCCCAAGATGTATTTGACATATATTCTAGCATCCCAACCTAAAAACTATATGCTTTGCACTCTAAACCATTCCATATAAGAGCACAAATAGTTAGGATTTATAGTTGTTAAATCCCAATGATATTATTGTTTTTTAATAAAAAGAATTGGTGAAATATTGACTTGTTTATACGGTGAAACTCTTAAGGAATTGAAAACAGATGAATAACTGAAATAATGAAATATACTTTGGAGTTTAAAAGAAGCAAAATAAATTTGTCTGCTCTTGTGTTAAGAGTATGGAGAGTTTGTGAGACGTGGGTATTGAAGGAAAAAACTGTTATATAACTATTGACTTGTCAAGTAAGTTATTTTGTGGGCTGCGATTGATTATAAAATAAATCAACAATATAAGCCAAAGGGCAGTAAGTTTATGTATATTAGCTATTAATGAGGAGAATAGCCTCTTGTTTAGAATGATTTCTGGGGGGAATGTAGATTGTGTAAACAGCTTGCATAGGTTTTTTCATTGGTTTGAATAAATAATACAGAATGAAAATATTTCTTGAGAACAGTCTATGCATTAACATAATGGTGGAGTTGTAAAACTATGGCCCATGTGGTCCAGAAAAGAAGAGTACAAAAAAAAATTGCATATGTGCATGTTTCTGTATGTATTAACTCTTTTTTTCTTTTTTTTTCTTTTTTTTTTTATGCTTTGACATTTTGGGGTTTTGCTGAGCCTGGAGGGACTGACTCCTCTAGGGCTAACCAATTCCTAGAATAGTAAACAACTCACCTGGGAGGGTGCCTATATGTAAGCCAACCTATCCAGAGCTCACACCCCCAAACACCTCCTTTATTGGGTTTTTACACTCTGAATCACAATTCCCTTGCCCTAATCATAGGGTCAGGTAGGGACAGAAAATATACCCTGGAGCCACTAAAATTATTCAAAGTAGCCAATCTTTTTAGACCGTTTTCCCTGCTTCATCCAGTCCTCCCAACAGAAACCATAATAAGGGCCCTTGCCCATGTTTTCCTCTCACTCCCTCTGACTCCTGACCCACCCTGCTCCTTCTGTTTGTGGCCTTGAGTATCATGCAGTGCCTCCTATTTCTAGGAAGCTGTGAGTGAAAACTTTTTATTTCATGATAGTCATTTCTATATCTGCATGTCTTACTATATCTGATTAAAACAAATCCTGGGTACACTTAAAACTATATATATATATATATAGTGTGTGTGTGTGTGTGTGTCGTGATGTATATATAACTCTATAGGCCAATAAGTAAGAGATCAAAATATCTGTTCACTTTCTATATCTTGAGTGCTGTTGAAGTTTTCTTTATTGTTTGCATTTGATATGTTTTTTCTGTGAAAAATCATGCATTTTCTTTGTAGAAAGAGTTGTTAAATTTTATGTTTGTTGATACATATTTCCATATGAGAAAGTTTAATGTAAGACAGTGAGTAACACATGGCTTTTCCTGTATCATTCAGATTTTTACATTAAAAAAGAAACTGTGCTAAGTCACCTTGCTAGATGACCTAAGGGGAAAAAAAGGTGACTATGATAGAATTATTACTCTTGAGGATCTCAATAGAAGATGAGGCATAATTGTAAATTATCAAGTATGACATGGTAAGTTCAAAAAGTGAGATATAATATGCTGGGAGGGATCGGATTAGTTCTTACTGGGAGTAATCAGGAGAGGTACCAAGTCAAAAGTAAGATTTGAATTTAAATTTGAAGAAAGAGTTAAACTTTGACAGGCAAATCAACATAAACAAGACATTCTAACAAAGACAGTAACATGACCAAGAAGAAAAAGCAAGATAATGTGAACACAAGTTAGCTATTATACTGGGTGACAAGAATATTAGTCAGTACCTAAAGAGAATTGGGAAAAAGAAGGATAATTAAGAGAAATATATATTTTCTGTGATACTATTTTAAGGATGATTGAATCTTACAGTGTTAGATTGTTAAACTAGAAAGTTTTGCTGAGTTGATGGTGTTCATAACTTCAATTTACCTTCTTTCCCTGGAGCTGTGCCTTTTCTCATGTAATTTTGAACTGTGCTACAAGTTAGATTCCCTGGGATATAGATTCTGAGGTGGAGATTAGTGGCGGTAAGTGCATTAGGGAATGACCCTGCGCTCAATACTGGTGGAATGGAATGGAAAGAAGCAGGATTGGACAGAAGGAGAAGTTGAATTGCAATGCAGTCCCTATGGAAGCCACAGCTGACCCTACAGGGAAATGGGAAAGTGGAATTACTATTTGGAACACTTTACAGCTGGGGTAAAAGGGCCAGGTTTTAACACTCTCGTGTCAACCAGTCACTGAATAGAGCTGCCCCAGGAAGGAAGCATGATCTTTGGTGAGGTGGTTTTCTTCAGTCAAGGCAATTCCCAAACTGAGCTAAAATTTGAGGAATGCCTTCTAGTAACACTCACATCAACTGAGATATCTTGTCCTTCATTCCAGGGGAATCTGAGTAGCACATAAGACCATTCACCACACAGGGCCCTCCCACTCAGATGGGTGGCCATGTGATATGATTTAGTCCAGCCATGTGGTTCAACCTTGTGGTTTGGCCAATGGATGTTAGTAAATCTGACAGAAGCATTCACTGGAAAGCCCTTGAGTGATTGAGCTTGTCCTTTTGTTCCTCCTGCTCTGCAATTAATGTGAGAACAGCCCAGGCTTGCATGCTAAAGCTAGAGAGAAAGGAATGACTGATCCAAGTGCCCAAAGCCATCCCTGCTGAGACCATCCTATATCAGCAGTCAGCCAGCTGACCGCCCACACTTGTGTGTGAGCCGGGATCCATAGAGCTACCCACAAGACCTTCAGCAGATGACTGCAGATTCGTAAGTGAGCCCAGCTAAACCAGATGCACTATACAGATGTGTGAGCCAAATCAACGTTCATCATCGTGCACCATTGAGACTGTGGTTGTTTACTATTCAGCATTCTCATTGAATTAAATAAGTAACATATTAGGTAAGTACAAATTATTATGATAATAAAATTTATATTTATTACTCATTTTGATACTAAGATTGCTTTATGGGATAAGTTTATGGCATGTACTCCATTTCAGAGGGAGTCTTCTTAAGCAGAGTCAATAATGGATCTGTGGATCTTTGACAATGATAGATAGGGACAGAAAGTATTATACTTGTTCAACCAGGAGGTCTGTAGTGCAGCATCACACTGGTTCAATATTCCTTTCTTGATAAAATTTCAAGGAAATATAATTCAGAGGCAGTTAAATGTAAAGGATAGAATATAGGTTTTAAAAAGTATAGAATAGGTTAAAAAAATAAAATGGTATTTATTAAGGGTTCTACAGTTTAGCTTGATAAGGAAATACCATGTTCAGTCAATTAATTCTCAGGTCATCACTTTATATTTTACATAGGACATCCTTGGATCTTCTGAAACAGAGTTAACACTTCTAGATATTTAATTGACTCAATTAAGTAAAAATATATATATTATGCCAGTTTTTCTTTTAATTAAAATGTCAGATTTGTTTATTGTAGATTGGGTAAAATGTGACAGAATGTTGAAAAGAGTCAGCTTGAAAAGAAATTCGTAAGTTATTTTCAAGGACCCTGTTTCATAATTCTGTATAGATCAATAAGGAACAAGCAGTCAATGCCTGAGTCTATCATCCTTTCATATTTGTATAGTAAATAACTATTGGTTATGCCTCTAATTTTATTTTATTTTCCTTACTAAATTCCATTAGAAGAAGGATAATTTTAATTCTCTTGTCAGTTTCAAAGGGGGCTTGCTGGGGAGGGTGTTGGTAATCAGATGACCTGTTCATTTATGAGTCCTTTTGTAGAAACTAAAATCATAAAACGATATTCTGATTAAATCCTCAGTTTTAATAATTTTGACTATCTACATTTAAATTAGCCAATAGGCTTTTATTCAGGTGCATAAATAAAGTATTAGTTAACATTACAAAGTATTATTTCTATCATAAAAAGCAGAAATTTATTTACTCAAATGGAATGGGGGGGTTTCTTTGCTAGAGTCCCTCTAGAACTTTATTTGTCCTACCTAACCCATTCAACCTCACATTAGTAGAAACAATTTCTTAGAATGGCCATGTTTATGTAAGCCTCAGGAACCAACAAGAGATGGAAGAAAACCAAATTCCTTTAACATAAAGATTCCATTTAGCCTCAGTTCTTTTCAGTTTGATAGAGTCTAGTACATTAAATATTTTTTGGAATCTTTTGATAATAATGATGGTGATAATGATTAAGACATCATGATCTTTTAGCCGACTGCTTAATATAATTGACAATTATACCAAATGGGAAGTTCCTATTGCCCAATGTAAGAAAAAGAAATAGCCTGTTGTTAAAAAAAAAAAAAAAGAAGGTCACTTGGTCGTCACATAATAGTGTCAGAGGCACTAGTTTTTTGTTTGGTTTGGTGTTTGTTGTTTTTAGGCATTGCTTTTTAAAAGCTGAACACTCTACTATATTCTAAGCAATAACAGTTAAAATATCTGAGTTGGTGCTCTAGCTTTGATATTTACGGGGCTCATTTAAATTTTTAAGTCATTTTTTTTCTTTTTCTGTAAGATAAAAAATAATACCTACTGCCAGAAATTATAGTCATAATTAATGGCTGTAAATTATTTTATGAACTGCAAAACACAATAGACACACACATAAACACACATATATAGTATATATGTATATATAACTATTGGTTATGCCTATGTATATATTTACTTTGGTTATTTGTATAACATATATTATATACTAATATAATATTAATATATAGTAATACATTTAAACATTAATTATATATAACCAAAGTGATATATGGAATATCATTATGCCATAAAAGAAGAAGTCCTGCAACAGCATGGATGAACATGGAGAACATTTTGCTAAGTGAAATAAACCAGGGACAGAAAGACAAGTACTGTATAATCTCACACACATGTGGAATCTAAAAAAAAGTAAAAGTTGAACTTAGAGAAACAGAGTCACATATGGTTGCTAGGGGATGAGGGATGGGAACATGGGGAGATGCCGGTCAAAGGGCACACACTTTCAGTTATAAGATGTAAAAGTTCTGGGGATCTAACATGAAACATAGTGATTACAGTTAAATATACTTTATTGTATGCTTGAAATATGCCAAGAGAGTAGATCTTAAGCTTCTCACCACAGGTGGAAAAAAGGTAATTATGTCAGATAATAGATGTGTTAAATAATCATTTTACAATGGGTACATATATCAAATCATCACGTGTACTCTTTATATACATACAATTTTATTTGTGAATTATACTTCAATAAGTCTGGGAAAGAACAAGATAACTACTAACTCATTTGACTCTGTGCCTGTACTCTCTGCCTTTTCTCCTTTTGGTATTGGTTATATTGATCATATTCTTTCTCTTCTGCCTCAACAGCTTTTCTTCTCTTATAGAAACAGAAACATAGAAATGGAATAAAAAACTCTCTATTTGTTATAATCATCCTTTAACTTCATACCATCTCCAGATATTGTCTCTACTCCCCTTCATAAGAAAAGTTAATGAAAGAGTTGTCCATGTCTGTTGTCTTTACTTCATGTATCAGTCAGGGTTCAACCAGGGAATCAGAACCAGTGATGTGTGTGTGTGTGTGTGTGTGTGTGTGTGTGTGTGTGTGTGTGTGTGTGTGTGTGTGTGTGTGTGTGTGTGTGTGTGTGTGTGACCTGGAACTTGCTTACTCAATTCTGTAAGCTGATTAGGCTGTCTCTGTAAGGCTGCTGCTTCCTCCTTGTCTGTGCTGGAACTTGAAGTCCACAGGGCAGGCAGTGAAGAAGGGAAGGTCATGAGCAGGTTAGAACCCCCGAGCATGAGCTAGAACCCCACAAAGACATACTGAAATTCATGTAGTTTCTTGTTGCCTCTGTCCTTGGTGGAAAGGATAACTTGCAGAAACTGGAGCCTTTGTCACAAAACTAAACATACACAGCTAGTCAGAAAAGCTGAAGAAGAATTTCAAGAAAATAGAACAATTACAGGCCAGCTGATGCTTCACACCAAATGGGGTAATTAGCAGATCCACAATAAGTGTGTGAGCTACAGAGTAGGTGCTGCTTGCCTTCTGGCTTTCAAATCTCCCCAGACTCTCCCTTGTTGCTCATTCTAATAGAAATATACAATAAAGGAAATTCTGGGAAATGTAGTTCAGCCTAGCTTGGTTGACACATTGCAAAGCTATCCCAATTCTCAATGCACATTCTACACTCAACTACAGCATACAAATTGGTTTTCTCTGCTACCAATACTCTGAGATTGATTTCTGTTCTGATTTTCCGAGACCTCTCAGCAGCTTTTCATATGGTTGTTGATTTAAGTAATTGATTAGAATTGAAATTTTGGAGAGGGTCTGAGATTAAGTTTCTTTCTGATACTGGTAAACTCCTTCACCATGCATGGAAAGAGAAATGACTGCCCAAGAGAAATTTTCAGCTAGTGGTGCCAGAAATTATGCTTCTCATCCAAGATTAACTGAGAAGCAATGTGAACCTTTTATTATCTTCCCAGAAACATGCCAGAATGATGCATAAGCATATTCTACAAATGCAAGACAATTAATATATCATACTCCTTTGTGTAATTCAAATATTGAACAATCCTGAGAACTGTCTCTAATAGACAACAGGTTGTGACTGAAGATAGAATTATAACCTCCCTTAAAGTCAATATATAGACAAGTTCAGGCTGAAATTGCTATTCAAATATTGCCAGCACTTGGCATAAAGTAATTTACCAAAAATCTCTTACATAATATTTCAAAAATGAGCTAAGAAAAATAGTACATAGTGAAAAGAAGAGAGTACATTTAATTTGTCCAAGGAGGTCTGTACAAAGAAATAATTATTATTCCTAAGCATTGTCTTTTAAATGTAAAGCTAACAACTTCTGGATGAAACGATATTTTACTAAGAGTGTATAAAATATCTCATGTTATTTCTCTTTTAAGGAAGTATCTCTTTACTCTATATTCTTGTATATTATTTGAATTTTGGAAGCATACTTTTTTGCATTTAAAAAATACATACTTAATCCCATTTTTAAGAACTATGTATTTCAGAGAGAGAAAGAAGCCATAAAAATAATCTAAATTATATAATATATAATAACATACAAACACGTGTGTTTATGTACGTAAGTATGTAAGTACTTGCAGTGAGTTACAATGCATTCAGGAATACAGCATATATTTACTTATACTAACCTAGAAAAATTCTATAATGTATTTGTAGCTGGCAAAAGTGTATAGCATTTTCCCATTTTTATATAAGAAGTACATATTTGATTGTATGCATATGTATAATAAAGTTTTAGCCGAAGCGTTTAGAAATATCAGCAAGAATAAATGAGGAGAACTATAGGTTATAAAAGTGACAAATCTCACACCTTAATTCATATAATTCATAATATAAACTTAATTTCTAATAATAAGTTCTAATTACAAATTACAAATAAAATGAATAATCCAATATCCTGATCTGTAAAAAGTTCTTTGAGAAAGAAGTTGATCTGTTTTCCAGTTGGATCAGGTTTACACCAACATACCTATATGATTTACTGGAGAGCCTCAAACAAAATCAGGAAATGCATTCATTTGGGCCTCTGAGAGAAAATCACCCTCTATACAGGAATTTGGTGGGACTAAACTGCAGAGTTTGGTCTTTAAATTGGTTCTAGGTGCAATATGTAGCCAACTTGAACTTTCTTTTGTTTATTACCACTCTTCCCACCATCACCACATGTGAGCATCTATGTGGAGGAGGACAGAAAAGTATCATTATGCTGTGGAATTCAGTGATGAAAATTAGAAGATGTGTATAGTTATCCAGAGGCTACTAGCCTTTGGAGATCATCAGTAGAATTCACACCACAGCAGCTTAAAAACAACATATATTTATTATCTCACAGCAGAAGACTTCAGTCAATCAAGATACTGGCCAGCCTCCATTCTTTTCTGGAGTACAGGTTCTTCTTTCAAGTACATGTGGCTGTTGGCAGAATTCAGTTTCTTTCAGCTGCAAGATTTAGGTGACCTTTCTTGCTGACTGTCAGGTATAGCCACTCTCAGCTTCTAAAGGCCAGCTGTAGCTCCTACCATATGACCCCCTATAGGTCTTTTCATATCATGGCAGCTTACTTTTTCAAGGCCCACAGAAGAATCTCCCCCTCAAGTCTGCTAAGATGGAGTCTTATAAAAGTTGACATAATCATGACAGGAGTGACTATCACCTTTGTCTTCTGTTGTCTAGAAGCAGGTCATAGGTTCTTCAACACTCAGGGGATGGAGATTATATAGGACATAACTCACTGGAGTTCACCTTTCACAACAAGTTCATCTTGTCCACAACAAGGAGTGACATCAACAATGTTCAACATAGCATAAAGAGGACAGGATCTGCAAGCAGGTGTTTTAATTTTATGTTGGAGATGCATCACTAGCCCTATACAAACATACCTATACAACCACCACTTGGACTCACAGCTGGAAAATTACCTTCTCTGCTATAGTCTGGAGAGGTCTAGGTTATATCAGATGACACATAAAAATAATCCTGGTATTCCTGGAAATATTTGAGAGGGAGAATCTAAAGCAAGACTGGACTTTATATATATGATATATGGACAAATGAGATTTGGGGAAGTGGGCTCTCACTTTCACTTTTTGCTTTATATATTTAAGTATTACTTGAATATTTTCACTGAGCATGTTATTTTATAATAAAAATGACACATATTTCATGTATATTATATGTCAATGTTTGATAGATCATCTCTTACAGTCTGTAGCAGTTTCTTACTCTCTGCATCTAATGCTTTCTCCCTCTAAGTATGAGTATGGTATATTTACCTTGCTACTACTATTTTTACCCCATTCTCTTCTGAGATAAATCTCCAACTTTTAAAACTATGAAGAACTTTTATTATCTTGTTTTGGCCTCTATCCCTACATATCTTGAACCAACAAGGACCTACTGTATAGCACAGAGAACTCTGCCCAATATTTGTAATAACTTAAATGGGAAAAGAATCTGAAAAAGAATAGATACATGTATATGTATAACGGAATCACTTTGCTGTACACCTGAAACTAACAACATTGTTAATCAATGATACGCCAATGTAAAATAAAAATTAACTGAAAAAAATGAACTACAATGGAGTTACTTAAAGATTTCTAAGAACCCTAAAGGAAGTAAGGTTTGCTTATTTCTTTTAATCCTATGAAAGAAGATGCTGGTAAAAGCAGATCAAAAAAAGAGCATTAGAGTGATGATTTAATTGTATTTAAGCAAATGATAGTCCTTAAACGTATGATGTCACTCAGCTGCTTAACTGAGTCAGTTCCATGGGAAATTAATGTAAATTGTAAGAATTCACGCTAAATGATAAGAAAGTATTTATATATTACAATTGTGATATTTTACATCCTATATTAATAATAATAATTGTAGCCACCAATTATTAAATGACTTCTATAGAGCAAACACAATGCTAAGCAATTTATGTAATCTTACCCTCAAAAAAACCTAACACAGTATGCTTACAGGGTTAAGTAAAATGTTCTGCATTACTGGGCTAGAAAGTGTAGAGCTTACCTCCAAATACAGGCCTCTCTTACTTTTACCCATTTATGGAATTTTTCCATGACTCATATTAATGTACATGAGAAAATATGGAAACATTCCTATTTTTCAATAACTCACTCTCAAATATTGTTTGGTCCATGAGTCTCTTAGATAGACCCTCTAATATCACATGACACCAACCTCAGAAAACCATTATAATTAAAGGACAGGCTTCGGTGAGATTCAAACTTGCTAATATCTATTTCATTATTCATTAGATAGCTTCATTGTGTATGTGATAAATCATCCAGTAAAGAAGCAGTTTCAACTCATAAAAGAACACATTGTCCACACTGTAATGTAATCATTTCCACTGAAGTAAAGGTGTTATTGACTTATCCTTTGGCATTTCCTTCCTGAGTATATCTTTGGGAATCCAAGTTATATTGAGGAGTAATTATTACTACTTTTGTGTTCCCTTAGTGTTTTGCATGTTTTGCCTCCGAATTTTTATTCATTTTCTCATAACATCGTATTACACAAATAATTATAACCTATCTAAATAAACAGAATCCCAGAATTGGCATGAATCATAGACTTCATCTTATCTAAATTTTTCATTTTATAGAAGGAAGGGAGAATGAGAGTGACAAAATAATTTGGGAAATTAATAACCATAGGGAGAAAGGAATGGTTGGTATGCAATATTCCTTTGTGAAAGTGACTGACTTTGGAATTAGAAAAGCATGAGTTCAAGTCTCAGGTCCAACACTTGTTATGTGTGCAACCTAGAACAGACAACCACTTTTGTGGTTCCTCAGCTTCCTGTCTCACTGAGTTGCAAAGGATTTAGAATAATGCATTGCACATAGCAGTCACTCTTTAACTGGTACCTACAGGAATACATTATTTGAATTAGTTACAGCTGATAGAAGAGAAATTGTGCTAGATAATTTCCATTTGCCTCTCAAATACCCTCAGATATCATTATTTTCCTAGTCACCGTGACAGGATATCTTGTAGCAGCTCTAAATAACTTTTCTTTGTTTGATGACATCCTATTTATAGTCATTCATCTGCTCATTTTTAAAACACTTAATAGGAATTACTATGTGCCAGGCATTTTCCTAGATTCTGTGGATATAGATAAAGACAAAATATTGGAACTTCATGCCACTTAATTCTTCTCTGCCTCTTAGGAGGTGGAATTTTATAGAATAAAGCAAGAGGTTCTCTTGACTTCTGGTTTCTGGTTGGGTTGGCCAATGAGCAGTATCATCAGTTCGTCATGGACAGTAGAGGAACGAAGTGAAGGTTTTTATTCTGTTAGCATCCTTCCTACTGAACACCAGGTTAACTGCATCCAGACAGCTGCTCTCTCCTGTTATTCCTACACACTTATGCATAGCAACAAGTTTCCACTGTGCTTAACCATCCCATACTGATTTTCATTAACAGTGCCCACACTTTCCATGGTGCCTTACATTAGCCCCTATACAGTTCTATAGGCCATGAGACCACTTTTTCTCTAGGCACTCTGGGAACCAGGGCCTAGAGGGTCAGAGAAACTAAAACTGTAATTGATAAGCAGCACATGCAGCTCAATAACAAAAAAAACAAACAACCTAATCCAAAAATGGGCAGAAGATCTAAATAGACATTTCTCCAAAAAAGATATACAGATTGCCAACAAACACATGAAAGAATGCTCAACATCATTAATCATTAGAGAAATGCAAATCAAAACTACAATGAGATATCATCTCACACCAGTCAGAATGGCCATCATCAAAAAATCTAGAAACAATAAATGCTGGAGACGGTGTGGAGAAAAGGGAACCCTCTTGCACTGCTGGTGGGAATGTGAATTGATACAGCCACTATGAAGAACAGTATGGAGGTTCCTTAAAACACTACAAATAGAACTACCATATGACCCAGCAATCCCACTACTGGGCATATACCCTGAGAAAACCATAATTCAAAAAGAGTCATGTACCAAAATGTTCATTGCAGCTCTATTTACAATAGCCCGGAGATGGAAACAACCTAAGTGTCCATCATCGGATGAATGGATAAAGAAGATGTGGCACATATATACAATGGAATATTACTCAGCCATAAAAAGAAATGAAATTGAGCTATTTGTAATGAGGTGGATGGACCTAGAGTCTGTCATACAGAGTGAAGTAAGTCAGAAAGAGAAAGACATTAACAGAGGGAGAAAATGGGTGTTGCCAAGTTCTATACATTCTATTTCTGAAATCTTTCAGACATGCGCCCACACCACAAGCCATTTCTTTGCAATCTCCTTAATTCAAGTGAGTTCTTCAAGGACTTTAGCAATGGTTTCCCAAATAATCTTATGCAAAGTATTCAAAACACAGTTAAGGATTTATATTGCTGAAGTAGAGTTCCAGAAGTACCCTCCCCCCCAAAAAATAAAAGAAACCTGCAAAGAATGCCTCTTGGCCAAGAACAGAACTCCTATGATTGACGGTCATGGTTTCTGAAACCTGACTCTCTTCTAGCCTTATAATTCATCACCTTTTACTCTTCTTCATGCACTACAACACGTGAGAGCTTGGTGTTCTCCATATTCCCCATGCACCTTCCTATATCCATTCTTCTCTACCTCTTTACTCTGAATAGAATGTATATCCCATCACAATGTGATCAAATCCTTCCTATCATCCAGGGCCCAATGCAAATTCTATTTTTTCTATCAAGATCTCCTTTTCTCTACAAATGGAAGAAATTTCCCTCTCCTCTAAACATCCACAACACTTCATTTATTCCTTTTCATACTGCTTAACTCTTTCTGCCTTATGTTATCATTTGATAAAATTATGGGATATTCTCTATTTTATGGTTTATTTTCATTGTTAGAATTCTGATTAAATTATCTTTGCCCCATAGCATTTACCCATATTAGTCTCTCAAAAAATATTAAATTACTAAATGAACAAAAGATTAGAATTCTATTTAATAAATTTAAATGTCTGTTAAATTGAAGGAAATTAACAGTGATGGGTCAAATTGATTCCTGTGATACATTGAATCAATCAGTGTTAGCCAATGTTACTCTATTCTTGGAAATTTAAACAAAATTGGATATATCCATCTACTAACTTCCTATGGGAAGTACAATGATCTTCTCAACATTTCCATGCATTTTTAAAGGCCTCTGGTTAATACAACTACTTTTGATTCTGAGTTCCTGCTCTTGCCAAGGACCCAATTCCTTTTTCCCCTCAGCCCTTTTTGTGGCTGTCTTTTTTCTTCTGTTTCAGAAGTTAAGGTATGGAACTCAATTCTATTTCCATGACTAAAATTAAACACTTCAACAAGCACAAGAATGGAACACTAAAACTAGGCTAATATGTGTGTGTAAAGCATTATTTGGTTAAGGGAGAATTTCTTTATCTAGGTTGCTAGTCTCCTTATCCAGCTCCGACTTCTTCCCAGCTCCCAGCACCCCTCACTCTTGAGTTTCTTTCTTCTTCCATTCTCCACCCAAAGAAAACAAAATTCAGATTCCCTCATTTTGTATGCACACCATTTCAGCTCTCTATTCCCAGCTTAGCCCCGGACCTCACTCATATTTTTACTCCAATCAATTTTATTTCAAAGAAATTAAGAAATTAGGGGAAAAAGTTTTGTTATATTTCCTCATATATTTACCTGATTCAGTACTCACCACTCAAATAGATCCAAATTTTTTTGTGGTACCATTTCCCATTAGCATGATTAACTTACACAGTATTTCTTGTAGGGCAGTTTTACTGGTGACAAATTGCAGAGTTGTTTTTTTTTTTAATCTGAAAATATTTTATTCCATTTTTATTTTTGAAAAATATTGTCATTGGGCATAAGATTCATTTCATTTTATTTTTAGCCCTTTAAAATGTCATTCATTGCCTTCTTGCTTACATTTTTCTGAAAAGAAGCTAGTAAACTTGCATTTTGTTACCACCCTATGTATAATCTTTTTCCTATAGTTGCCTTCAAATTTTTTAAATCTTTGTTTTGGAAATTTTATTGTGATATGTTTATCTGTGGTTATCTTTATGCATTTCTAGCTTGGGAGTCATTGTTCTTCTGGAATCTGTGTTGATGTTTTCATCAAAATTGGGGAAAAGTTAGCCATTATTTCTTCAGATATTTTTTGTGCTCCCATTTCTCTTCTCTGCTTTGAGCCTCAGATTGCATTTGTTAGACTGTGGGTATTGTTCAACATGACACTGAGGCTCTATTCATGTTTTTTAAGGTATTTTTGAATATTCTGTGCTTCAGTTTGCATATTTCCTATTGAACTGTCTCCAGTTCAATAGGATTATTGATATTTTCTTGCTGGTTCTGCGTATATTCTCTTCTTTTTGTCTCCTGGTTATGAGTCACATTTACCTGCCTCTTCATATCTAGGAATCTTTTATTGTTTGCTGGATATTGTAGTTGCTATGTTTTGAGAATATAAATTTTGTTGTTTTCTACTAGTAATTATAAAATTTATTTCTGGAAAGCAGTTAACATATGATGGCTCATATTGATCCTACAAAGCTTGGGTTTTAAGCTGTGACTGGATGGGTTTATAGTAACACATATTCTCAGGATAAATAGCCCTGTTCCCTAGGAGTGGGTTTCCTGATGTTTTAATGGAATTCTTAGAGTTTTCTTTCTGTTTTCTCCATCTGGTAGGCCAGAAATCTAACCTCTTCCAGTAATACATGACTTCCAGAATCTCCATTCAGCTCACAGTTCCCAAGTACTTGCTTTCTACAAGGATTAGCAGAATCTTGTATTGGGTATGTGAAAGAGTATTTAGCCAAAGACTCAAAGGATCCCCTGTAAAAATGTATGTGGCTCATTTTCTATGCAGAACTCTCCTCTCTCTTAGCCACTCTTATAAGTTACATCAACTTCAGCTGCCATGAACTCCAGTCTGTTTCCTCCACCAGCAAGAACACTGCTGTCTGAGCTTCACTATGCCATACTGTGTTTTCAAATGTGCCCCCATGCAAAAAGCCTAGATAAATGTAGAGGTCACCTCATCTGTTTCCCTTTTGCCAGGGACCACAGTCCTATGCTGTCCAGTGTTGCCCAATGCCAAAAAAAATAGATTTTGTCCAGTTTTATAGTTGTTTGCAGCAGTGGGTTACATTTAATGTCCAACATGATCAGAACCATAAATGTCAAATTAATGCTTTGGAAACATCTGGAAAAAAGTTATAAGTCCTCATTTATAGGTAAAAAGAGATAAAACTTTGAATATGAAAAGATTATCTTCATTGTAATAAGCATTTTCACATTCAAAATTTTGTTTCTTTTTATATAAATGAAGCCATCATCAGTTGTTAATTCAGTGAAATAAGGATAATTTTAAGAAACTTTCAAGCAATATCTCTAATGCAAATGCATTTTGTTACTATTTAGTTATATCCTTGTTACTTTAACTTGTAGTAATTTTGTGCTAATAGGTAATACACTATAAATGTCATATTGATCAACACTGTCACTGGTATTAATACACTTATAATTATGTTTTAACATTTTCTTATTGATACTTTGAGGGCCAGAGGGAAAATTTATATCAATTAAATATCTCTCACTATTTGGGTACAATCAAGGTTTTTTTGGTGTTAAATAATATTGACCTAAATTTTGTAGAGCGTATCTCCTTGCTTTGATTTTTCCCCTAATACTCATTTCAGGTAGATTCTGTTTAAAGATGAAGAACAAAGGAAAAGAAAAACTGTCATTTGATAAACATGATACTAAAGGTCTATTGTAAAGTTTCTTCTAATACAATTAAGCATTCATGTACCATTGTATACAAATAAAAAGCTGAAGTAAAAATCTGAGCACATTTGCAAAAAAAAATGTTTTTAATTTAATTCTACATTCATTTTCACTCCTTTTTTCAAATTGGAAAAAATTGGATTTTTAATTGCAGAATTTAAGAAACAAAGCAATTATAGGATTTTAATTGTTGGAAGAGGCTTTATTGGCACATAGCTAGCATAGCATCACTGTTTTTATAAAGTTTAAGAATCAAATCTCTATACCAAGCCTTGAGCAAGGATTTAATTGAGAAGTGCTTATAAGGAGAATGGAATACTTTGTAGAGTGCCCATATACTTACACACTTAAAGTAAGCACCATGAAGCTAAGCAATTATTTCCTCTTGCTTTTACTCCATGCATGTCACCATTGGTTTTCCAAGTAGATTATTTATAAATTCAGCTACTATTCATTGGACACTCATTTTATGGCAGACATGCTAGGCAACAATAATGCAGAGGTGCTAGGTGCTGTCCTTGCCCCCAAAGAATTCAGTACAGTAGGGAAGGCAGACATCAATACTCTATTATAGAGCGCTATAGTTACAGAAATAGATGAATAAAGAGAGCACTGATGGAGCCCAGAAGAAGAAATCCATCCATATCTTGTATTTTAACTCAACAATTCTCATTGAATGCTCACTATATATCAGGCACTGCACTAGACATATTATAATAAAAAGAATATTGAATTTGGGTCTTACAACTAAGTTTTATATACAGCTCTACTACTTCCTAGATGAAAAATCATAGACAACTTCATCTTTGTGAGAATTCTTTTTTCATCTGTACTACAGGAATAATAATATTTAATTATAAGTTCATTCTGAAGATTGATTTAGATCCTAAATGTGTTAGAATCTATGAAAGCTGTAAAACCCTAGTGAAACATAAGATGACTATATTTTTAATTTTTTATTTATTTATTTTTTTTGTGGTACGCGGGCCTCTCACTGTTGTGGCCTCTCCCGTTGCGGAGCACAGGCTCCGGACGCGCAGGCTCAGTGGCCATGGCTCACAGGCCTAGCCGCTCCGCGGCATGTGGGATCTTCCCGGACCGGGGCATGAACCGGTGTCCCCTGCATCGGCAGGCGGACTCTCAACCACTGCACCACCAGGGAAGCCCTACTATAGTTTTTAATATAACCATTTACTCCATTTCACAGTCATACTACCTTTATTTTGGTTGTAAAATATACCATATTTAAAACTAGTACCTAAAACAAAACTGTACAGTTCAGTAACTTACCAAGACACAAACACCCATGTAGGCTTCACCCAGGTGAGGAAATTGTCAGAAATTCAGAAACCCCCCTTATGCCTCTTCCTCCAATCACTACCTCATCCCTGTGAAGGTAGCCACTATTCTGAACTTGATTTTAATTCTTTCTAAATTTTAAAAATATTTTTACCAGCAGAATATGCATTCCTAAACACTATTTTTGCCTGACTTTTAACATGACATAAGTAGAATCACATTGTATATATACTTTTGTGTCTGGCATAATTTGTTCAAAGATATTTTGAAATTCAGTGATATTGTCGCATGTAGCTGAGAATTAGTTATTTTTATTGCAGTTTAGTATTCCATCCTATAACATAACTTATCCACTCAAAAGTTGATGGACATTTAAATTCTTTCCAGATTTAAAAACCATGAGCTCACTCCAATTCTAATCCAGTTCCCAAGGTTTATTCTAGTTTTCTTCCCTTTCCATATTTTAACTCCCTTCTGACAGTGAAAAATCTTGCTCCAATTATCCTTAATAACCTAACTATTAAGCAATTATACTCCAATAAAAAAATAACTAGTAAGATTACACGTCTCTATTATAACCAAACTATTACCACCAATGGTACTCCTATTGGAGTACTATCTGCCTATCCAAATACCTTCATCACCCCACTTGGATTCCAACACTCCACACTAGTGCAGCCACAAATGGAAACCTTCTTACACTCTTCAGGCTTCAGCACCCCAAGGCAGAGCACTCTCCATCCCAGGTGCTCCCTCTCTCCCTGCGTGGGCTCTTACATCCCACTCTAGGCCACAGAGTTCTCTCATCTGCAGCAGATTCCTTGCCCTCACTTAAAGAATTTTAGAAAGAAAGTTTCAAGAAGAAAAAGAAACAAGGAAAGGAAGAAAAGGAATATAGGCTATGCACTTCCAATATAGTCAAAAATGCAAAGCTTTTTAAACGTAGTTGTACCAATTTCCACTCCATCCAATGAGTCAGGTAATTTATCCATGTAATTTATTGTCCCAAATAAGATACTTTTGAAAATTAAAAAAGTAGCCCCTTTAAAAAGCATGCTGGGGAAATTAGCTATAGCCAAGATTTTATTAGACATATATGATACGTTCTTGTAACCCAGTGCAAGGAAATTTCTAGTTCTGTACATCCTCAGAAGACTGAATATTGTGATTAATTTTAATGTTAACCCCTTAAGTTGTTGCAGTAGTGATACCTCATTGTAATTTTAGTTTGCATTCCTCTACATACTAAGCCACATACTAATGATTTTTAATAATTGAGTTATCTTCTTCAAGGAAAGCATAACCAAGTTTTATACATTTTTATAGTGGGTGGTCTTTTTATCATTGGTTATTTTTTCTTTTTTAAATCTTTACTGGAGTATAATTGCTTTACAATGGTGTGTTAGTGTCTGCTTAATAACAAAGTGAATCAGTTATACATATACATATGTTCCCATATCTCTTCCCTCTTGCGTCTCCTTCCCTCTGAACCTCCCTATCCCACCACTCTAGGTTGTCACAAAGCACCAAGCTGAACTCCCTGTGGTATGCAGCTGCTACCCACTAGCTATATGTTTTATGTTTGGTAGTATATATATGTCCATGCCACTCTCTCACTTTGTCCCAGCTTACCCTTCCCCCACCCCATATCCTCAAGTTCATTCTCTAGTAGGTCTGCATCTTTATTCCTATCTTGCACCTAGGTTCATCATGACCTATTTTTTTTTCTTTTTGGTTCCATATATATGTGTTAGCATATGGCATTTGTTTTTCACTTTCTGCCTTACTTCACTCTGTACAACACTCTCCAGGTCCATCCACCTCACTACAAATAACCCACTTTCATTCCTTTTTATGGCTGAGTAATATTCCATTATATATATGTGCCACATCTTCTTTATCCATTCATCTGTTGATGGATGCTTAGGTTGTTTCCATGTCCTGGCTATTGTAAATAGATCTGCAATGAACATTTTGGTACATGACTCTTTTTGAATTATGGTTTTCTCAGGGTATATGCCCAGTAGTGGGATTGCTGGGTCATATGGTAGTTCTATTTGTAGTGTTTTAAGGAACCGCCATACTGTTCTCCATAGTAGCTGTTTCAATTTACATTCCCAACAACAGTGCAAGAGGGTTCCTTTTTTCTCCACACCCTCTCCAGCATTTATTGTTTGTAGATTATTTGATGGTGGCCATTCTGACCAGTGTGAGATGATATCTCATTGTAGTTTTGATTTGCATTTCTCCAATGATTAATGATATTGAGCATTCCTTCATGTGTCTGTTGGCAATCTGTATATATTCTATGGAGAAATGTCTATTAAAGTCTTCTGCCCATTTTTGGATTGGGTTGTTTGTTTTTTTGATATTGAGCTGCATGAGCTGCTTGTAAATTTTGGAGATTAACCCTTTGTCAGTTGCTTCATTTGCAAATATTTTCTTCCAGTCTGAGGGTTGTCTTTTCATCTTGTTTATGGTTTCCTTTGCTGTGCAAAAGCTTTGAAGTTTCATTAGGTCCCATTTGTTTATTTCTGTTTTTATGTCCATTTCTATAGGAGGTGGGTCAAAAAGGATCTTGCCGTAATTTATGTCATAGAGTGTTCTGCCTATGTTTTCCTCTAAGAGTTTGATGGTGTCTGGCCTTACATTTAGGTATTTAATCCATTTTGAGTTTATTTTTGTGTATGGTGTTAGGGAGTGTTCTAATTTCATTTTTTTACATGTAGGTGTCCAGTTTTCCCAGCACCACTTATTGAAGAGGCTGTCTTTTCTCCACTGTATATTCTTGCCTTGTTTTTCAAAGATAAGGTGACCATATGTACCTGGGTTTATCTCTGGAATTTCTATCCTGTTCCCTTGATCTATATTTCTGTTTGTGTGCCAGTACCATACTGTCTTGATTACTGTAGCTTTGTAGTATAGTCTGAAGTCAGGGAGCCTGATTCCTCCAGCTCCATTTTTCGTTCTCAAGATTGCTTTGGCTATTTGGGGTCTTTTGTGTTTCCATACAAATTGTGAAATTTTTTGTTCTAGTTCTGTGAAAAATGCCAGTGGTACTTTGATAGAGATTGCATTGAATCTGTAGATTGCTTTGGGTAGTAGAGTCATTTTCACAATGTTGATTCTTCCAATCCAAGAACATGGTATGTCTCTCCATCTATTTGTATCATCTTTAATTTCTTTCATCACTGTCTTATAATTTTCTGCATACAGACCTTTTGTCTACTTAGGTAGATTTATTCCTAGGTGTTTTATTATTTTTGTTGCAATGGTAAATGGGAGTGTTTTCTTGATTTCAATTTCAGATTTTTCATCATTAGTGTATAGGAATACAAGAGATTTCTGTGCATTAATTTTGTATCCTGCTACTTTACCAAATTCATTGATTAGCTTTAGTAGTTTTCTGGTAGCATATTTAGGATTCATTGTATATAGTATCATGTAATCTGCAAACAGTGACAGCTCTACTTGTTTTCCAATTTGGATTCCTTTTATTTCTTTTTCTTCTCTGATTGCTGTGGCTAAAACTTCCAAAACTATGTTGAATAATAGCAGTGAGAGTGGGCAACCTTGTCTCATTCCTGATCTTAGTGGAAATGGGTTCAGTTTTTCACCATTGAGAATGATGTTGGCTGTGGGTTTGTCATATATGGCCTTTATTATGTTAAGGAAAGCTCCCTCTATGCCTGCTTTCTGGAGGGCTTTTATCATAAATGGGTGTTGAATTTTGTAGAAAGCTTTCTCTGCATCTATTGAGATGATCATATGGTTTTTCTCCTTCAATTTGTTAATATGGTGTATCATGTTGATTGATTTGCCTATTTTGAAGAATCCTTGCATTCCTGGGATAAACCCCACTTGATCATAGTGTATGATCATTTTAATGTGCTTTTGGATTCTGTTTGCTAGTATTTTGTTGAGGATTTTTGCATCTGTGTTCATCAGTGATATTGGCCTGTAGTTTTCTTTCTTTGTGACATCTTTGTCTAGTTTTGGTATCAGGGTGATGGTGGCCTCGTAGAATGAGTTTGGGAGTGTTCCTCCCTCTGCTATATTTTGGAAGAGTTTGAGAAGGATAGGTGTTAGCTCTTCCCTAAATGTTTGATAGAATTCGCCTGTGAAGCCATCTGGTCCTGGGCTTTTGTTTGTTGGAAGATTTTTAATCACAGTTTCAATTTCAGTGCTTGTGATTGGTCTGTTCATATTTTCTATTTCTTCCTGGTTCAGTCTCAGAAGGTTGTGTATTTCTAAGAACTTGACCATTTCTTCCAGGTTGTCCATTTTATTACCATATAGTTGCTTGTAGTAATCTATCATGATCTTTGGTATTTCTGCAGTGTCAGTTGTTACTTCTCCTTTTTAATTTCTATTTCTATTGATTTGAGTCTTCTCCCTAATTTTCTTGATAAGTTTGGCTAATGGTGTATCAATTTGGTTTATCTTCTCAAAGAACCAGCTTTTAGTTTTATTGATCTTTGCTATCGTTTCCTTCATTTCTTTTTCATTTATTTCTGATCTGCTCTTTATGATTTCTTTCCTTCTGCTAACTTTGGTTTTTTTTTTGTTTTTCTTTCTCTAATTGCTTTCAGTGTAAGGTTAGGTTATTTATTTCAGATGTTTCTTGTTTCTTAAGGTAGGATTGTATTGCTATAAACTTCCCTCTTAGAACTGCTTTTGCTGCATACCATAGGTTTTGGGTTATTGTGTTTTCATTGTCATTTGTTTCTAGGTATTTTTTGATTTCCTCTTTGATTTCTTCAGTGATCTCTTGGTTACTAAGTAGTGCATTATTTAGCCTCCATGTGTTTGTATTTCTTACAGATTTTTTCCTGTAATTGATATCTAATCTCATAGCATTGTGGTTGGAAAAGATACTTGATAGGATTTCAATTTTCTTAAATTTACCAAGGCTTGATTTGTGACCCAAGATATGATCTATCCTGGAGAATGTTCCATGAGCACTTGAGAAAAATGTGTATTCTGTTGTTTTTGGATGGAATGTCCTATAAATAGCAATTCAGTCCATCTTGTTTAATGTATCATTTAAAGCTTGTGTTTCCTTATTTATTTTCATTTTGGATGATCTGTCCATTGTTGAAAGTGGGGTGTTAAAGTCCCCTACCATGATTTTGTTACTGTTGATTTCCCCTTTTATGGCTGTTAGTATTTGCCTTATGTATTGAGGTGCTTCGATGTTGGGTGCATAAATATTTTAAATTGTTATATCTTCTTCTTGGATTGATCCCTTGATCATTATGTAGTGTCCTTCTTTGTCTTTTGTAATAGTCTTTGTTTTAAAGTCTATTTTGTCTGATATGAGAATTGCTAATCCAGCTTTTTTTGATTTCCATCTGCATGGAATACCTTCTTCCATCCCCTCACTTTCAATCTGTATGTGTCGCTAGGTCTGAAGTGGGTCTCTTGTAGACAGCATATATACGGTCTTGTTTTTGTATCCATCAGCCAATCTGTGTGTTTTGGTTAGAGCATTTAATCCATTTACATTTAAGGTAATTATCAATAGGTATGTTCCTATTACCATTTTCTTAATTGTTTTGGGTTTATTATTGTAGGTCTTTTCCTTCTCTTGTGTTTCCTGCCTAGAGAAGTTCCTTTAGCATTTGTTGTAAAGCTGGTTTCGTGGTGCTGAATTCTCTTCTCTTTTGCTTGTCTGTAAAGCTTTTCATTTCTCTGTCAAATCTGAATGAGATCCTTGCTAGGTAGAGTAATCTTGGTTGTAGGTTTTTCTCCTTCACCATCACTTTAAATATGTCCTGCCACTCCCTTCTGGCTTGCAGATTTTCTGCTGAAAGATCAGCTGTTAACCTTATGGGGATTCCCTTGTGTGTTATTTGTTGTTTTTCCCTTGCTGCTTTTAATATTTGTTCTTTGTATTTAATTTTTGATAGTTTGATTAATATGTGTCTTGGCGTGTTTATCCTTGGATTTATCCTGTATGGGACTCTCTGTGCTTCCTGGACTAGATTAACTATTTCCTTTCCCATATTAGGGAAGTTTTCAACTATAATCTCTTCAAATATTTTCTCAGTCCCCTTCTTTTCCTCTTCTTCTGGGAGCCCTATAATTCGAATGTTGGTGCGTTTAATGTTGTTCCAGAGGTGTCTGAGACTGTTCTCAATTCTTTTCATTCTTTTTTCTTTATTCTGCTCTGCAGTAGTTATTTCCTCTATTTTATCTTCCAGGTTACTTTTCCATTCTTCTGCCTCAGTTATTCTGCTATTGGTCCCTTCTAGAGAATTTTTAATTTCATTTATTGTGTTGTTCATCACTGTTTGTTTGCTCTTTAGTTCTTCTAGGTCCTTTTTAAACGTTTCTTGTATTTTCTCCATTCTAGTTCCAAGATTTTGATCATCTTTACTCTCATTATTCTGAATTCTTTTTCAGGTAGACTGCCTATTTCCTCTTCATTTTTTAGATCTGGTGGATTTTTGCCTTGCTCCTTCCTCTGCTGTGTGTTTCTCTGTCTTCTCCTTTTGCTTAACTTACTGTGTTTGGGGTCTCCTTTTCACAGGCTGCAGGTTCGTAGTTCCCATTGTTTTTGGTGTCTGTCCCCAGTGGCTAAAATTGGTTCAGTGGGTTGTGTAGGCTTCCTGGTGGAGGGGACTAGTGCCTGTGTTCTGGTGGTTGAGGCTGGATCTTGTCTTTCTGGGAGGCAGGTCCACACTGGTGGTGTGTTTTGGGGTGTCTGTGGCCTTATTATAATTTTAGGCAGCTTCTTTGCTAATGGATGGGGTTGTGTTCCTGTCTTCCTGCTAATGCATGAGGTTGTGTTCCTGTCTTTCTACTTGTTTGGCATAGGGTGTCCAGCACTGTAGCTTGTGGAGCTGGGTCTTGGTGTTGAGATGGAGATCTCTGGGAGATTTCTGCCATTTGATATTACATGGAGCTCGGAGGTCTCTCGTGGACCAGTGTCCTGAACTTGGCTCTCCCACCTCAGTGGTACAGCCCTGACACCTGGCTGGAGCACCAAGAGCTTGTCCTCCACATGGCTCAAAATAAAAGGGAGAAAAGAAAGAAAGAAAGTAGAAGATTAAAGTAAATTAAAAAGTAAAATAAATAAAGTTACTAAAATAAAAAATAATTAAGAAAAAATTTTCTAAAGTAAAAAAAAAAGTGCAGAGAGAACGCTTGGACAAATGGTAAAAGCAAAGCTATACAGACAAAATCACACACAAACACATACACATACACACTCACAGAAAGAGAAAAAGGGAAAAAAAAATTATATATATATATATATCGTTGTTCCCAAAGTCCACCGCCTCAGTTTGGGATGATTCATTGTCTATTCAGGTATTCCACAGATGCAGAGTACATCAAGTTGATTGTGGAGATTTAACCCGCTGCTCCTGAGGCTGCTGGGAGAGATTTCCCTTTCTCTTCTTTGTTTGCACAGCTTCCGAGATTCAGCTTTGGATTTGGCCCCGCCTCTGAGTGTAGGTCGCCTGAGCGTATCTGTTCTTCGCTCAGACAGGACGGGGTTAAAGGAGCCGCTGCTTCGGGGGCTCTGGCTCACTCAGGCCGGGGAGAGGGAGGGGCACGGAGTGCGTGGCGAGCCTGCGGCGGCAGAGGCTAGCATGACGTTGCACCAGCCTGAGGCGCGCCCTGTGTTCTCCCGGGTAAGTTGTCCCTGGATCTCGGGACCTTGGCAGTCGCGGGCTGCACAGGCTCCCGGGAGGGGCGGTGTGGATAGTGACCTGTGCTTGCACACAGGCTTCTTGGTGGCTGCAGCAGCAGCCTTGGCGTTTCATGCCCGTCTCTGGGGTCCACGCTGGCTGGCGCCCATCTCTGGAGCTCCTTTAAGCGGAGCTCTGAATCCCCTCTCCTCACGCACCAGGAAACAAAGAGGGAAGAAAAAGTCTCTTTCCTCTTCGGCAGCTCCAGACTTTTTCCCCGACTCCCTCCCGGCTAACTGTGGCGTACTAACCCCTTCAGGCTGTGTTGACGCTGCCAGTCCTCTCCCTGAGATTCGACCGAATCCCGAGCCTCAGCTCCCAGCCCCGCCCGCCCCGGCGGGTGAGCAGACAAGCCTCTCTGGCTGATGAGTGCTGCTCGGTACCGCTCCTCTGTGCGGGAACCTCTCCGCTTTGCCCTCCGCACCCCTGTTGCTGCACTCTCCTCTGCGGCCCCAAAGCTTCCCCCCTCCACCACCCACCGTCTCCGCCAGCGAAGGGGCTTCCTAGTGTGTGGAAACCTTTCCTCCTTCATGGCTCCCTCCCAGTGGTGCAGGTCCCGCCCCTATTCTTTGTCTTTTTTTTCTTTTTTCTTTTACCCTACCCAGGTGCGTGGGGAGTTTCTTGCCTTTTGGGAGGTCTGAGGTCTTCTGGCAGCGTTCAGTAGGTGTTCTGTAGGAGTTGTTCCACATGTAGATGTATTTCTGATGTATTTGTGGGGAGAAAGGTGATCTCCACGTCTTCCTCTTCCGCCATCTTTCTTATCATTGGTTTTTAAGTGTTATTTCAAGATTCTGGATTATGGAGAAGAAAGAATCTCAAGGAGTGACACCCTGATAGAATCAGAAACGATTTTCTTACACTATAATCCAAATATAGTGACTGGCCATGTCCTCTACATCTGCCTTTAAAAGGGAATTTCTTACGAACTTTTACAAGATGAAAAAGTTAAGCTTGTTTAATAAGAACTTACTAAAAACAACAACATATCTCCTCTGATCTCTGTTCCTTTTCTCAGATTTGTCCTTAAGGCGAGGTCAGTCTTATACAGGATTGTATTAATAGTTCAGCCACAAACTATTACTTCTATTAAAATGTTCAAATTTTTAATGCTGATTGCTAAATATCCATCTCCTGAGATCCTAGGCTTTCCACTCTCTGCTGCCTGAGTTACTTTGGCATCCTCCCTGGGACTTCAAAATGCCACATGATCCAGGAATAAAAGGGTTAGTGCCAGGACAGAAGGGTTTCTATGATTCATTTCTAGAGTCCAGGTCTGGTTTAACAGCATGAGTATCCTCTGACTGGTCAGTGCCAGTGAAGTTGTGCAGACAGCTGGTTAAACATTTTAACTGCCAATACAGTTTTTATCTCAGTCTGTATTTCCTTAGCTAATTATTCTTTATCCTTCACCTTAGATATCCTCCGAGAATCCCTCTATGACCACTTCTCTAAAACAACAAAGTACACGTTCCTGATTAGCTCTACAATATGCAAAATCAGCTAGTCCAAAAAGTTTGGTAACTACCAGATTTAACAAAAGTTAAACATTTATTTTTCTTTAATGTAAGCCTACTCTGACTTTTTAATATGCTAATGAGAGTTGTAAATATTCAAGTATTGATTTCAACAGGCAGTGTCTCCCCAACCTAGTTAACTAGTGGTAGAACATGTATTAATGATTTACATGCTTAACATTAGAGGAACACTAGTATTTTGATGTAAAGAGCTTAGAGAATAAAGTATCACATATATCAGGGAAGTATTTGACCAATATATTTTCAGGGAAAAAAAAAGATGAAGAAGAAGGACAAAAATAAAAATCTATTCAATCAAGTGACAGTAATATTTTATATGATAAAGAGTTTTATAATGTCATAATGTTTGATGTGGATTAATGGTGTCAGTACAAAATAGTTATATAGGTATAAGGTACATGTAGTTTCTGCTATGTGATTTGAATATTAAAGCTGAAAAATGATTTCCTTGACTAGTGACAGCCTTAGTGTAATATAATCCACTATTATCCATCAGCTGTCACTCATTATGGGATTTTTATTTAATTTTAATATTATATTTTATAGACTTTTATTGTTCTTTGTTTACTTGGTGAATCCAGCAATTATTTACGGTAATAAACTGTAGGTTTAAAAAATAACTCATTGTAGAACATTTAGCTAATGAATGCTTGAAGGTTTGCTATATATTATTCTTGGAGCTGGGGTAGAGGATCTAGATTAGGGAAAGAATTTACAATACTTCAGAAATAATGTTAAAGTTAGCAAAGCATGCTGAGATTATGATTAATGTGCCAACACCTGGCTGAAATTATGTACAACACAAGTAAATAAAATGGTGAGGAAGCATAAATTATAATTTGGTAAGCATTTTTCCTTTTGAACAAAATGAAAGTTTAATATAATTAATGTCTGAAAAAAGATTTAGCAAGTAGTGTACTTTATATCTCTAACCTACACATATCTTCTACTGGTGTGTGTGTGTTTCTGTGTGTGTGTTCACGTGCTTGCATGCATGCAAATGTAACATGATATTAAAATCTGGACTTGGAGTGGGTCAGACAGAATAAAACAGAAGTATAGATGCTCCCTTTTCCAACACACAATGAAATAAAGATATTAAAATAAAATTTCATTTATGTACCAGTATCAAATAGACAAGAGAAAAATAAATGAACTGTTAAGGGAGGAAAATGTAGCTATAAGGGAAAGAAACAAAAGATTTTAGATCAGAACTACTTGGCCTCCTCCAGCCAAACAGCACTGAGAGGAGGAGAATGGAATTCATCCTAAGAATTCTTACCAATGCTTTTCTATCTCCGAGTTGATTGAGTTGGAGGTGGGTGAGTTATGAATACACTGCTGTGGCAAAAACATTAAGCCTAGACAGTGCTGCATATTCATGGTACCCGGGAAGGTGCCGGAATGAATGGCTTCTGATTATGTCATTTTTCAGTCATGTTTAGGAATTGGGAATGTGAGCAGAAACTCATGGGACTGAAATAAGCCCTGACTGAATGAAATAAACAGTGGTGTATATATATATATATATATATATATATATATATATATATTTAATCTCTAGAAAGAAATAGCACAGAAAGGCAGGGCAGGCGGGGGTATAGCATTGCCTCACCTCAAAAACAGCTCTGTAGAAGATAATGTGTATATTTCTCTGGAATTTTCAGGAGCTACACACAAACCAAGCTCCTTCTTTCACCAACCCATGTGTTTTAGAGGAATATGGCAGAGATCAAATAAATTTATCTAGAAAACAATACTCTACCCAAATACTTTCATGCTAAAAAAGATTATTTGCTTCCATTTAATGATTCTTACTATAAATATCTTTAAAAGTATGAGCTTATTTTAAAATCTATCTATCAGTCTGACTATTTGTTCTGCAACTACCCATCCATCTATCCATGCAGGCATGCAGGCATGGATATAGACATCATTCTCCATGTACAGATGCATAAAGAAATATCTGTAATGATATTCACCAAATTGTAACAATATATTTACCCCCAGAGATATATTTGAATTATCTATTGCTTTCTTTCATGACTCTTTTGTAATTTTAGAATTTAATTATTACTATAAGAAATAAAACAAAAAATAGAAAACTGCATTTTCAAACTTTTAAAAGAGAGTGAGGGAAACTTGAATGTTTCTTTTTATTCCAGCCTTATTGAGATGTAACTGATGCATAATATAATATTTAGAGCAGTAAAAACAGTAGCAGTAAAAAAGTAAGAGTTTGAAAAGGGGATAAACAGAGAAATATGTTTTGCTGAACCACTTTTAATATTTTTAATCTTTGTATTTGTTGTTTTGTCTCTCTTTTATTTAATCTGAATTTTCTCATCTGTTCTTAGTCAAGCTTTATTTCTAATACAAAGGCAGAAATGAAGGATTTGTGTTAAGGTGTATATGGTGGTTGCACCCCTGCTGGTTAGTAAGATTCTGTGTGTTCATATGTATGTGTGTAAGTAAGTGTGCATGTGTGTGTGCTCGTGAAGAGAGGAGAAGGATAGAGAAGACAAAACAAATTAAGACATTGTCTCAAGGAATTTTTAAAACAGTGGAGTTTTACATTTATAAATCACTATCTTTCAATACAATTATAGGACACAAGAAGGAAACCACCTGAGACACATGAATTAACACTGGGTTTAACTAAATTTTTTATTATTATTATTATTATCTGTCATTCTGCACTCCCATCCATAGACCACAACAACTGACAACTAAGTTAATGCTGTTAGATTTTATAAGATCATATTATTCCTATCTTTTTGCTACGATGAACTGTGTAGAAATTTACTTGTAGCATCATTTCCAAATTTCCCTTTGTCTTTAAAACTAGCCTCTAAATCAAAGTAAAATTTGGTATTACTAATCTTCCATATCAGCAGAAATTTCAGTTTCAATACATATGACTCTATAAAATGCCTGCAGCCCATCCTGACAACAAATATCTGAAATCTTTAGTTTTTTCAGTAATAACCTTCACATAGAGAACACAGTTCAGCATGCTAGATCAGCCTATATCAGCAAAGTCAAATCATTGCATTCTAATCCAAGCGTAGATTCTACTGATGTGCTATCATCATGTGCTGTGAAAAATTATTATTTACATTTTAAAGTTTAAAGGACAGTTTTTTAAAATTTCCAAATTGTCTGTCAAAGGACAGTAGATGAAATAAGATTATAATAATACTGAATAGGCTTAAGTTTTCTCATACGATTACATTCTATTTAAAAAACAAAAAGTGATTCAAAGTAATGTTGAAGACTTCAACTGTGCAACATCTACTTAACTCTTTCTTATTGTGTGGATTTACTTTAGACCTTCACATATTCCTTTAAGTGTGCATATCAAGATATTAACCCATGCTGCTTTGGCAAATCCCAATTCTGTGCTTTCTGAAGAAAAAACGATGTTTCCTGGGGTCTTAAATGCTGGTTGTAGTCAGTATTTTTCTTCAAATCTGTAGTGAGGAAAAATACAATTAACTGTTACTTGTCACTTTTGATGAACTCAACTGTCAAGAAATTTCCAATAAGCAGTGAAAAGTGCCAAAAAAATTGGTTTTGTGAAATTCTTTTGATGATTTGCATTTCTTGAAACAATGTACTGTAACTCATCCAGCTGCTGAAAATTTGTCAATGCCACAGAGTGTGATTGTATCAACAAATAGAATTTAGTTCTAAAAGAGAAACAAAGCTCATCTCTAATGACATTATAAGTGTTAGAATTTAGGTCAAATGATTTTGTAAAATTATATAGTTGCAATAGAGCTTATAAGAGCTCTAGTTCACTCATGTCTTTTTTCACACTGCTGCTTCTGAAATTTAATTATTTTCAATAACATAAATTTCTAGACCTCCACTCTCTTTCAAAGCTCCAAACTATGTATGGATCACTGACAAAAAAAAAAAAAAAAAAAGAAAGAAAAAGCAGAACAAAGTTAGAACTTTGAGCTGATTGCATTGTTTTGTTTTTTAGAAATAAGTCTGATTTCAAGCCAAAAGACAGATTAAAGAGAAGAATGTAAAGAGAGACCATATAAAATGTTTAATAAATTGCTTACAAGTTAAAAAATACATTATTTAAGGGTTTGTTTTTATAGCCCATGTGAATAAATCATATAAATGGATGTTATACTTCCAAATGCTGTTACTAAATAAAAGTTAAGAATAGAGGACATATATAGTAGATTCTATTGGGAAAAAGATTTCTTATCTACCTTGGAAAATGGTATTAGGCAATCTCATTTTTCACTCCTTGCCAGTTGTTTTGTGTCCATGCTCTAAAGTGTACACAATTGTGAACTGATCTATAGAGATTTAATTATCTTGCATATGTTTGTGTATAGTTTGTATGTACTGGTATTATTTTACATTATTAATAAATTAAGAAAACTATTCTGAAAACGATAACTTATGTACAACTGATAGAATCCATTGATTTTGTTGTCATTATTGTCAGTAAAGCCCAGGTGCTTGGGTATATTTTACCATTACATTTTTATCCTACACTGTAAATAGCGATACATGACAAATAAAAATTATATTAAATTAATGTGGACTTGATAGCAGTAATTGCAGCTTCAAAGATTTTCTGAATGGACTGTCATGTCTTTCATAAAATTGAGATTATTTTTATTATTGTCATTTCAGAAAAACTTATTTGACATTACAATAAATATATATTTTATATTTAATGATTGTCATAGAACTGGCCTTTTCAAACTAATGTATAGCACCTTCAAGAAGAGAGTTAACTGATGGTGCATGACAGAGTAGTATATCTACTCTCAGAATAAATACAGTGTTCCTTTTAGAGTGTCAAGTTTAGTCAGTGGCAATTTTGAAATATTTTTATATTAAAACTACATTGATGTGGCATCTGTTTGGAAATATTTTCATGCTTTATATGTTAAACCTTATAATTTCAAAAAAAGTGTTATGTCCACTAACGATGTTTAGGACATGCCTTCAAGACAACTGGAAGTAAGCATTCCTTCTCTCCTATCATAACAACTACTTTGATGAAAGTATTTGAGAAGCACTGTAGTATTATAATCCCAGAGTCCCCGTAGTCTTAGGATTTATAGTAAAATTTTCTCCCAACCTTGATCATCAGAAAAACCTCACATAGTATAGGAATATTAAAAGTAGACATTGGCAGAACTTTCAAGGAAGATAGCAGCATTTCTCCTAATTCCTACATTTTTGTGAAAATAGATGTTATAAAATTAGGATAAAACTGCATCTGTGGGGCTTCCCTGGTGGCACAGTGGTTAAGAATCTGCCTGCCAGTGCAGGGGACATGGGTTCGAGTCCTGGTCCGGGAAGATCCCACATGCCGCGGAGCAACTAAGCCCTTGAGCCACAACTACTGAAGCCCGCGTGCCTAAAGCCCGTGCTCCGCAACAAGAGAAGCCACTGCTGTGAGAGGCCTGCACACCGTAACGAAGAGTAGCCCCCTCTCAGCGCAGCTAGAGAAAGCGCCCACAAAGCAACGAAGACCCAATGCAGCCAAAAATAAGTAAAATAAAACAAATAAATAAGTTTTTTTTAAAAACCTGCATCAGTGATGTAAACCAGGAAAATCTTTTATATATACTGTATTAAAAACAGTACTGAAAGAAATGTAAAAGTGAGAACATTTTACTTCTCATCTTATGAACTAGAACATAGTAGAAGAGAAGAATGAAAAGCAGGGATACCCATAACTCAGAGAGAAGAGGGCTGAGTCACAGCTTAGTGAGGCTGCCCCATGGCTGGAAAATCCCACCAGGAAGAAGCACAGACATTACTGGTCATGAAACCTGTGCAAATGGCCATGCCAGGCAAGAGAAGATCCTCTTTTTGCATAGAGGTGAAATTTTATTGTCACTGTCTGAAAATCTACCATCTTCCACACTCTATTTTAGCCATTCTGGAATGGAAACTATGGTTTATCTCAATGCCAAGCACACTGTTGGGAAAAGTGCTGAGGATTTCAGCTCAGGGGAAGTGCACTATGGCTGATTAGCAATGTGGCCATTGGAACAATGGTGGGAAATGACACCAAGTGATCCATGTAAATATTCTATGACTTTGACGTAAATTATTGGACTTCTAAATGGACTATCGCAATTTAAAATAATTTTTTCCTTCTTTTTTTCTTCTAATCTTTGCCTTATTGCCATATTTTGTTGGGTACTTTGTTTTCCCTTTTAGGTCCTTTTAGTATTTTGTAAGTTTTTGTTACAATTTTTTATGTTCACTAATTTGTATTGAGCTGTGGATCTCTTAATTATTACTGGTTTACTTGGCACTCAATAGGGAGAAATAATTTGAGAATATGGATCTTCTATTTTGGAAAAATTGTCAGCAGTTTTCAATTTGAATCTTGCTTCTTCTCCATTCCCCCTATTCTTTCTTTCTGGGAAACTTACTCGGTTTTTTTTTAGCTTCTCATTCTATCCTTTATGCCTCAACTTCTTTCACATTCTTTTTTATCTGTCTGTGTTGGACCAGCAGTTTCCTTCTGTTTTGTTGTGTACTATTTCAATCCTCTACTCGACCATAGACATAGAAGCATCTAAAAGAACTGCTGAAAATGTGTATTTCAATAGCAATCTATTTTTATTTCAATCACTTTAAACAATTGAAGATATTGTTAAAAAATATGTATCTTGAGAATAAGATTCTGTCCCTTAATTCACCCCTGATTGCCTTACATAGAGTACACTGAAACGACTACATGCTCATGATGGAACAGTTACATGCACACACATATACACACTAAGTGTGTACACACTAAGTGTGAGTAATCTGAACATACAAACTACTTTAAGCAGATAAGTTATAATCACATAACAATTTCAGAATTCAGGTTATCACATCTCTAATGTGAGAAATTACCATTATCACCATCCAGTCCCCTGCTTCTCTGTCTTGCTGGGTAGGCTGTGTAAATGAGCAGCATATTCTTAAGGAAATTAGTTCTTTCTGACCATTTGTTCAAAAACAATGCCTGCTTTGATTTTCTTTCTCTCTCTCTTTCATCCTCTCTACTTTCCCTCTTTTTTTCCTAACGTAAAAAAGAATTGAATAGGCTTAAGACAGAAAAAATATAATGTGTGTGTGGGGTGGGGGGGAATAAAATTTGAATATATTTAGAAGATGAGATGATGTGAACCAGTGGTTCAGAGTCTTTATTTAATCAGGCCACCAGTCTGTCTGACACAATATATTGACTTTTTTTATCTTTACTTTTTAATAAAATTAACTGGCAGCTTTTAAAAACTAAAAGAGTTCAAAATGTGAACATATTGAATAAGTATCAAATTTAGATGAGTATCTTGATTTCCAGTTTTTATCAATGTATGCTTCATGTTGCAAATTCATTTATTCACATTATCTACCTGGCATCTGTGTCATTCACCTCTGCAGCCCCTCACAGGAATTTCTTGGGGCCTGTCCCAGGGTGTCTTTTCTTCTTCCTCTAAGTTTTCTCCTTAAACTGTCACATCTACTCCCATGATTTTCCATTCCTACACAAATTGAAATCGTCTTCTCCCGCCTGATATATTAGTTAAGATAGGCTAAATTATCAAACAACATCCAAAGCTCAGTGGCTTGACACAGCAAAGATTTCTTTCTTGCTCATTTAAAGTAGGCTCTGGCTTTAGATACTCTGCCAGACAGCTGCCCCATGCCACAAATTACTGATTGAAAATGCTTCAGTCTCATGGCTGCACCATCTTAATAATTGGATTTTGTGATGCTTTATTTTATGTGTCAACTTGACTGGGCTAAGTGACGTCCAGAGAGCTGGTAGAACATTCCTGGGTATGTCTGTGAATAGGTAGACTTAGTAAAGAAGATCTCCTTTATCAATATGGGTAGACATCATCCAATCCTTTGAGAACCCAAATAGAACAAAAAGGCAAGGGAAGTACAAATTTGCTCTCTCTGCTTGAGATAGGACATCCATCTTCTCTTGCCCTTGAGCATCAGAGCTTCTAGTTCTCAGGCCTTTGGGACTTGGGACTTAACATCATTGGCTTTTCTGTTTTTCAGACCTTCAGGATTGGATTAAATCTATACCCCCATTTTTCCTGGGCCTCCACTTTGCAGAAAGCAGATCACAGGACTTCTCAGCCTCCCCAACTAGGTGAGTCAATCCCTCATAATAAATTTCTTTCTATATACTCTCTATATGTCCTATTTGTTCTGTTACTCTAGAGAACTCTAATACAGTCTTCTTCAATCACTATGGTAAGAAAAGATTACTAGAGAATTTCAAACTAGAAATCAAATGCATCTGCCTAGAAGGGATATATGCACCTATATATGGTCCAGAAATAGTCAACTGCAAGAGTTTGAGAATTACAAGTCTTCCATGTATGGGCACAAAAGAGGGAAAACACGGGAAAAAAATGATGCCTAGGGCTTCCCTGGTGGTGCAGTGGTTGAGAATCCACCTGCCAATGCAGGGTACATGGGTTCGATCCCTGGTCCAGGAAGATCCCACATGCCGCGGAGCAGCTAAGCCTATGCTCCACACTACTGAGACTGCGCTCTGGAGCCTGTGAGCCACAACTACTGAGCCTGCGTGCTGCAATTACTGAAGCCCATGCACCTAGAGCCTGTGCTCTGCAACAAGAGAAGTCACCACAATGAGAAGCCTGCTTGCTGCAGCGAAGAGTAGCCCCCACTCCCTGCAGCTAGAGAAAGCCCACGTGCAGCAACGAAGACCCAACGCAGCCAAAAATAAATAAATAAAAATAAATTTGAAAAAAAAATGATGCCTACGCACCTGGAAAACTGCATCACCATATTCCTGGTCTCCTTGTAGCCTCCCTTCCCCCTGCTATGATCTATTCTCCTCACAGGAACCAGAATAATACTTGAAAAAAAAAGTTTTATTTCATAATCCCCAGCTTAAAAATTCTTCAATGACCTCTCATTGCTCTTTGGATAAATTCCAGTGCTTTAAAATGGATTATAAACCCTGCATGATTGCTCTCATTTTACAACACTCTTCCCATTGAATGCTATTTCCCAGCTTCTCTGGCCTTCATTTAATTTCTAAAATATAGCAAGTTTATTCCCACCTGAGAATTGCTGTTCTTTCTATTGGTATAATTTTTACCTAATACCATACTTAACTGAGCATGTTAGAAATTTGCTTTTATTATTCCCTTATTTTTTAAAATGTTTCAGTGAACATTATTTGTATACAGTAATTTCTACATTTCTGCAAATTTCTTAAGTTCAAATTACAAATTCTACATAATTTTAAGATTCCTCATTTCTACATTTTAATTACTTTTAATAAGGACTCTAAAATGTGTATGCCTACCTGTAGTATACATTGCTATTAAATTCATTCATTCATTCATTTTTCCTCTCGGGCAGTGATATTTACTGCACACACATATGTACCTCTGTGAAAAAAAAAAAGTGGAGTTATCATTGAAAATAGTAAGAAGTTCCCTAATATAGGAAATTTTAAAATGCCTATTGGTGTTTATAATTGCTCTGTTTTATTCTTTGTGAATCTAAATATTTCTTTAAATACTTGGCAGCCATTTGTTTTCATATGTTTTGTTACTTCTATACTGACACTTTGAATTTTTCATTGATTGTTGAAATAAAATAAGGACTGGAATTAACTGTTGCATTTATCAAAGTGGAGGCTGTTCATGTCCTTAATAACAGTGATTTTGGTAGGATACTAGCAATAAAAACTTGATGGAAATTATCCCCCCAAAATCTGAAAAAGAATAATAATTATAGAAAAATAGAGATTTCTATTGCAAGATCTTTTGCTCTAAAGAGAAACAGATAAATAAATAGGATAGTATGTGGAGGAGAGGAGAGTCAACTCTCTCCTTTCTGTCTGTCTGTCTGTCTGTCTGTCTCTCTCTCTCTCTCTCTATATATATATATACATACAAAGACATATATACATACTGTGTCTTTTAAGTGATTTACTATATGAAGTGAACTTCAAATACATAGTAAGTTTGCAAGTTACGTGCATTTGGGCATATTTGAGTTGCAATTTGCCTTTGCCTTGTTACCGTAAAATAATTAGACTGATGAGACAGAAGGAGGTAGATAAAGGAAATGAACACAAATGTTAAGTTTGAGCCACTGTTTTTATGGTGGCTCTGAGAATTGTGCATTCAAACAGTTTCTCTGAGATACATTTCTTAACTAAGTGAGCTCTAATTCATACAGCTAATTTATTATATAATATAAAAATAGAAATGTTATACATGGGTCTATTCGTTTGTCAATGGACATTTAGGTTGTTTCCATGTTTTGGCTGTTATGAATAGTGCTGCTATGAACATAAGGGTGCATGTGTCTTTTTGGATTATAGTTTTATAGGGATATATGCCCAAGAGTGGGATTCCTGGATCATATGGCAACTTTATTTTTAGTTTTTTGAGAAACCTCCATACTGTTTTCCATAATGACAAAAACTTTTGAACAAGGGAATAGGAAGTAAGGATGAATATTGGTGCTGGTTTTCCCATATCACAAATAATGCATTTGTTCTTTTGTCTTCAGTTTTAATGTGTGTTAATGCCTTCAATAGTGCTAAAATGTTGCTCGTTGGTATTTAGTGGTAGACAGGATAATCAGAATTAATTTTAAAAGTTTAAGAAAAATCTGGTTCATTCATTTCACATATGTCAGTGATTCAAACTTTCCATAGCTAGGGAAAATAGTTGAACAATAAAGTTGTAGGGAGTTAAAATAGTATAGAATTCTATTTCTTATAATACCAAAATTGTTATATATACCTTGAGACACATATAGAAATGCTATCAAATTAAAACAAGATTTTAGCAAGAGGCCAAAACGTGATTGATGCAATGGAATCAAACAAATACTCCTCAGCTGAACTGGCTCCTAGTGTTTGAAATGTGAGAGGATATGATCAATAAAAAAAGGATCTTCAGATGATATAGGAGCAAACAAATAAGTAACAAGAAATGTCAGATAAAATAGCAACAACCCCAACATACACATACAACTCAGCATTAACTCATCTTGAAAGGGCAATTCAAGTTCCAGAAATTGGGCATCCTATAAAAGGGTAGTAAGGTCCCATTTTACAATATGGATAAAGGCAAAATACTTTCTCAATGCTTTTGGAGAATAACTCATAAATGGAAGGTGTAGTGGTTCAGGTTGAGGATAGCTGTTCAACAGAAAAAAAGTTTAAGTAGAAAAATTAATAAGTATCAGAGCCCATAGAAATACCTCACTCCTCCATTCCTAATATCACAAACAATGCACAAGACTGGACCAGCGGCAAAACAATTTGTGGAGCCTAAAGGCTTTATGTTGTGTGGCAATATCTGGAAGTCTTGAGTCTAAGGAGAAGATAAAATGACCCTAACTATGGTGAGAGTAATAAATTAAAATATGGGTCTAGATAAAGCTTAATACATGTTTTAGAGGAGGTTGGTAATAATATTTATCTTAAATGATGAGAAGAGATTACAACTTCCTCAGCTATATAGCCATATAGCCCATGCTTCGTTATGCAAGTTGTTAAGAACCTTTGATACTTGAGATGCATCTGAAAAGAGAAAATAGATTCAAAACTTCTAAAATGGAAAATGTTTTTCAATGAAATATAGATTCTCATTCAATTGAATGAGTTTAATTTAATGACAGAGTCCTTACTCTCAAGGAATTCATAGTCTAGTGGAGAAAACAGTCTAACAGACAATAATTCTAAGGCTTAAATAACTCTTTTATAAATTTTAAATTAGAAGATAGAAAAACAGCTGTCTTCATATTATATATTTAAATGCTCTACATATCAGAGGACAATAAACTATAGCTCACAAGCCAAATCCAGCCCTCCACCTGTTTTTGCAAATACAATTTTATTGGAACACAACCATGCTGGACCATTTACATTTTGTCTATGACTGCACTTGTGCTTCAGTGACAAAATTTAGTAGTTGTAACAGAGACCCAATAACCTGCAAAGCCTAAAAATATTTACTATTTTGCCCTTCACAGAAAAATTTTGCCAACTTATGATGTATAATAAAACCTAGGATAAATAATAATTAAAGTGCAAAACAAGAATACTTAACACTCTTCTCACTGTTTTTCAAGAAAGTCCCTCATTGCCAGTGAGAAAGAGACAAATTGGTCTTAGGAAATTTTATAAGGGATCAAGATGATCAAATTATATATAGCTTTTATTTTGAATCAACAAAAGCCCTCAGAAGGTATTTAGAATGTAATACAGAAAACCTAGTTTTCTACAAATAGAATAAAGAAAATGATTAGTTCAATATATCATTACTCTATTAGAAGTAGTTCTTATTAGACAAGAATTTTGTTAGTTAGTTTTGAGTGTGCTTCTGCAAAGACTATATATCTCACAGGCAAGTAGAAAAATTAGGAACAAAGTGAATAGAAGGTAATTACTAATTGTCTGAAATCACCATTTTCAACAAGGTGATGATTCTTAAGACAACACATGTCCTTTTTATGTATGAGTATTTATTCAAGGGAGTTTTCTATAATTAAGTGATTTTTCAAACTGAAAAAGAAAATAAGCAAAAGGTATTTGAGACTGTCATTCACCATATCACCTCTAAGGAGTTCAATAGGGATCAGAGTGATTCATTCTACGATGAATAATTAAATGAATGAATTTCTATTGTCAGTGACATATGAGGTCATCCCCAATGAGGTAGGGAACGCTTAGTAGAAAATTATTACAGACAAGTACTTGGGAAGTGTCGAGTTTGTGCTCAGATCAGCAACTCTCCATAATAATCACATTGAAAATACTGTTTCTTCAGGTGTCTATTTCTTTTAACTGCTATATTTATAAATTCACCCAGTTAGATAATATTAATTAAGTACTTAGTAAAGAAGTTGACACTGTATCACACAGGGCAAAATCAAGAACAAAAAGGAGAGAATTTAATAAAACGGTCTGTTCCTCTTAATCCAACTTTGTTTGCATTTAGTTATACTTCTGTTGGAAGAAGTCATTGAGGGGATGTGACAACTGTTTGACCCATGAGCTGGATTGAGGCAATCAGAGGCTCCTTATCCAGTCCAGTGTCCTTGGAATGTCCGTTCTGCCTACCATTTTCATACTGGGAACCACTTCAAGGATGCAGCTTTGAGAGAGTAATATGTTACTGAGACCCTCTGGACTGTATAAATGACTAAATCCCATTAAGGCCTCTATATAAACTCTTAAAATTCTGGTGGATGGGTGCAGAGATCTACTCATCTTGCAGCTGCCCAAGACAAGCCTCCTATGTGAGTACTCTGCTTATTAAACCTGAAACCTGGGCTTCCCTGGTGACGCAGTGATTGAGAATCCGCCTGCTGATGCAGGGGACACGGGTTCGTGCCCCGGTCCAGGAAGATCCCACATGCCGCGGAGCGGCTGGGCCCGTGAGCCATGGCCGCTGAGCCTGCGCGTCCGGAGCCTGTGCTCCGCAACGGGAGAGGCCACAATAGTGAGAGGTCCGCGTACCAAAAAAAAAAAAAAAAAAAAAAAAAACCTGCCACCTGCCAATCTGGAGAGATCTGCTTCTTTCTTCATTGCTCCTTGCCCTCCCTTTATGGGGGCCAATTTTGGATTTCACCTAAACTCCCAAGGTTTCAAACAGCAGTTGGTGAGCCAGTCAAGAGATTAAAGAAATGGAAAAGAGGCATCTTTGGGGGAAATCTCAGGTTGGCAATCCCTATGTAGGGAGAAGTGGCCCATATGTCAGATGCTTGTGTCCTGATGCATGACAACAGGCGGTTTAATGCATTTGCTTGAGAAACTGCACATAGTGTACTCCAGCAAAAAAGAAAAACAAATGGCTGGCACAGGGAGCTGGCCTCTACTGTGGACAGTTCAGCTGGCCACTGAATTGCCCAACTAGAGGCTGAAGCTGGTGTTAGAAAGTTAGAAGAAGAGCTGAGGTTAGAGAAGGATGTTAGGGTGTCCACTACTCTGTTGGCACACAAGATGCAAGAACAGGGTGATAAGTTGGAAACCTTAGCATGCATGCCTTTTTGCAAAACTAAGAGAGTGCAAACCACTGTGGATTAAAATCCAAGTGCTTGTGACAAAGACTGATTGGAACGCTAAGAGGTGGAATCCCTGGTAAAGTGAAGAGAAAGAAGATGTTGTGATTGACAGTGAAACAGATGAAACGTCTGGTGCCATCCAACCCCTAATACAAGCAAAAATGCATCAACAACAACCCCAGCCCCCAATTCAAGAAATGTTCATAATGAGAGAATATATGCCTGCTGAGCTTATTGATATAGCTGCCAAGTTCCAACAAAAGGCCAGGGAAAGTATCCAGGCATGGTATGTTCAGCTATGGGATACAGGAAACAATGGCATTTCTCTGACTGGGCAGGAGGCAGGGAAAATCAGCAACATCACCACATATCCTGCCCTCCAGTAGCTCCCACATGGTGCTCCAGTGGTTCAAGAAACTCATTTCCTTATTGATTGCATTACTCTATCCTACAGGGAGGCTTGGCTTAATGATAGGGATCTTCTTGGACATATGGGACCCTGGAAATCTATAGAGGAAGTACAACAAATTCTTAGGAAGTTGGGAATGAGATCGGTCATCTACACCCATCTTTGAAGGCCCTGATAGAGCCACATTCACTTGCAGGAATGAAAGCCAAGATACCACAGACCACCCCCAGTACCTAATGTGGGAAACTGATATCCATGCTGAATCAAGTCATGGGACAAAACATTTATAATGTTGGGTAGTCCATTGTGGATCTAGGGAAAAGTGACAAATCCCAGGAACAGGTACAGGCTGTGAGAAAGACCTGAGACAGAGAGGAAGCTCAAGAAGCCAAAGCCTATCCCAGCTTATTTGTTTGTGTTCTCCCGGGTTTTCCATATCTGCTTCTGCTTGCTTTGACACCAAACTACCTAATTTTGATGTGTTACATATTAAAACTTCTTTCTTCAGATTTCAAAATCACAGTTATGAATTAATCATGTTATTCCATGTACCACAATAGAAAACAAACCTTAGAAACATCCTTTTATTCACATAATTTCAAACATGGTTACGATTAACATAGTAAATAATGTTGCTTTATATTGTCATAGCCTGAAGACTCATTTTTTAATAGTTATCATACTGCTACTTCAATATTCAATATTTTTCAATATTCAATATTTTACTATGATGTGGGAGCATCTATTAATTTTTTTCTTATGTAGGCTGATTAGTATAAAGGAGAAAGGAAATTTATTTCAGAGATGGTTCGTTATAGACTACATTTTATTCATGTGAGCTAGCTCTCTTAAATTGTGTGTCTTACTCAAGGGCCAGTATGAAATACTTCATGTAAAATTACAAAAGCCCTTTTAGAATCCTTGAGATTGATTGAGTCATAAATATATGAGGAAACTCAGTTCATAAAACATCAGTGGACAGTTAAATCTACCAGGATTCAAACTGTAACTGTGTCTGTGCTAACTAGGTCTGTCCATGATAACCAAATGCAATTCTAGCTTGTTTTCCTGAGAATGCAACATGTTTCAACACTACGGAAGAAATAACCTAAAACATACAAGTGTTTAATTAGTAAAGTATAGCATAATATTACTATTATAAATTACCTTTTTTTTTTTTCTCTATAGCTCTATAGAATACACACTCTATTTTGAAACTCACAAGAATCATGAAATATAGACAGGGCAGGTATTCAGAGATGCTAAAATATTTTCCCAAAGACATGGAATTAGCATTAGAGCCTCTCTTAACATAGGACTCTCTTTCATATATCAAACTTCTATTAATATTTGGTATGATACAATGGTAACCTAAAATAGTATCATATAACAAATATAATGCAATATAATGTAATTTAGTAATAGTATGTAATAACTGAAACTATTTGAAGAATACTATTCCTGCAGCTGGGAAAGAAAAGCTTTTCACCACACAGAAAGTAAGGGGTTCGTTCCCCGGTCTGGGAGGATCCCACATGCCGCGGAGCGGCTGGGCCCGTGAGCCATGGCCGCTGGGCCTGTGCGTCCGGAGCCTGTGCTCCACAATGGGAGAGGCCACAACAGTGAGAGGCCCGCATACCGCAAAAAAAAAAAAAGAAAAAAGAAATTATGGGTGCTGGGGATGTCACAGAGTACACCATGAAGCCATTAAATCTCTCCCTGACAGCTCAGGGAGCTGACAAACCTCTCTGACTCTATGAAAAGAAGGGAGAATAACAGCTGGATAGTTTGGGGCAGCTTATGCTAAACTTTTATAACTGTTAAGATGAAAAAAAAAGAATTGCTTGATATTCAGGTAGAAAACCTAGTTTCTGTTATACCTCACAGGTAGTTTAAAAAATATTTCTACATGGCATTCCCAGGCCATGATGTACCCAATACTCTCCCAAGTTACTGAGCCCAAATAACACTACATTAGTTCTAAGTGAATTGGATTGTCAGGTCACAAGTTGACTGAAGCCATATTAATAAGTGTATTTCTAATACATCTAGTAAACCGTAACCCAATGACCACTAATAATATTTAAAATGCTACATGTTTGTATCAGCAATACAATCTCAGAAAGTGGCTTTTGTTATTATAATTTTATGTCCATCATTTGCTAATTTTAATATTAATATCAGTGAATGTTAAAAATGAGGGAGAGTTAAAGCAATGCAAGCTAGCTTCATATTAAGGGAGGCTGAATGAAATTCTTTCAATAGAACAATCAAATATATTTACAAAAATCCCCCCAAGCCATAGGTTTATGAATAAAAAAGAGGATATTATATCAAAACATTTGACATATATAGGCATCCAAATAAATTGAAGATATATTTTACATGCTGCTACATATTACAGATGGGATAAGAGATATGGGTTTGTTATATTTTTCTCAAGATGATAAATGAGGGAAGATGATTCTTGGAATCTGTCTATACCATCCAAACAAGAACATCATGTTCTTGATTGATATATTGAATTTTCTACAATGAATGATGATTGATGCCTACCAATTTATTGTTCCACAGGAAGTATGTTTGGTAGCCAAAAACAATACAACACAGTGCCATAAATATATTCCATATTCTCATACAGTAAAGATGAAAATAGCAACAGTTTGATGAGAAATGTTAAATATCATGGAATCTATACAGCTTCAATCCAGTATTACACCAACTAGAAAATAGAACATTTTGAGTTCAAGACCAAAAAAGTACAATTAAAAAAAATTATTGCATTTTGGTATGTAGATTTCTTCAAATACCACCTTAATACATTTTTAAAATAATTTCAGGTGGAAGTAATGGAGTGTTTGGAAGCCATGCTGCAAATTTGTAAGATGCCCCTAAAAAACCAAATATGTTAAAAGTTTTTTCATAGTAATATATCTGTAGATCAATAATTCCCAAGTTTAGTGTGACAGAGAAACACCGAGGAAGTTTGTTAAATTTCTGGGCCTATTATCCAGAGTTAGTGATTCACTAACTCTGTATGCAGCAGAGCTCAACAACAAGAACCACTAGTTATTCCAGTACAATGAATCCATAGATCTAATTTTGAAAAAAAAAATCTGTAACTGATAATATACCTTCATGAAAAATATTTGAGTAGGTAAAAATAAAATTAGGTATTAATATTCAACCCAGATTTTCCTCCATTGATTCAGAGAGATAGGAATAGAATCTGTTAGGTCACCTCAAGCAAGATGAGTTAAACTCCATAGAATTTTCATCCTACTCTACCAAGTTACCATGATCACCTTAAAGGATAAGGAGAAAAGTTACACAGAGAAGTAACACGGAGGAAAATGGCCATCTGTGCCTCCTTCCCACAAAGAAACAAATCAGAATATATGTGAACAGAGAGATAGGAAAAACAAACAAAATAAAACAAAAAACAAATGAAATAAAAAATTCATATAAGTAAAACCAGAGGCCAATTAGTGACAAGGAGGAAAAAGTGTATGCACCTGACCAGTGCACCACTGATCCCAGTTCAAAGCCAGGAAGCAGATTATGTACTTTCCTTGAAGCCAGTTCTAAGTGAACCAGACCAGCAAATTACAAATCATCTGAAGCAACTTCAAAGGAAAATTTTCAAAAGGTATAAAAAATCAAAATCAACTTTTCTGGGTCTACCTCAGCTTAACCAAGCAGAATCTTAACTTGAGCATAAGCTCTATAAATATACATGTCTATTTATAGACATGTCTATAAATAGACATGGTCCTATAAATAGACATGTCTAGATATAAGTAGAGGGTCCATGAGTCAGGTCCCCAGCTGCATTATGTTATGTCTTCCATGGAAAAACTCATTAAAAAATAAGAGATAGTCAAGGCTTAGAAGGTTGAACCCAGATGATAGTTTAATGCTGGAGAAGATACTTGAATATCTTAAGTACATTCAGTGTATTCTGGAGTCAGATAATATCCAGGGGAGCTCCCATGGAATTCACTCAATGAAGCCCTTTATTCATCAAATCTTTACTGCATATGATACATTTGCCAGGTGCCATAGTAGACACTAGAAATGCACCAGCAAATTTTTTAAAAGTCTCTACTGTGATGAAGCTTTACATGGGTGGGTAGCATGTGGGGCACGAACAATTACAAACGTATGTGTGTGTGTGTGTGTGTATATATATATATATATATATATATATGCAGGTGGTAGTAATTTCTATAAAAGAAACAAAGCAAGGTGAGAGGATAGGTTAGTGATTGGTGATTAGAGAAAGGCTGACTTGGAATGCCTTTGTGAAGAAGTGACAATTGAACAGTGCTTAAATTAAATTTCATCTAGGCAGAGAAAACAGAAAATGCAAAGCCTTAAGGAGTAGAATGTATGAAGGGAAGAGTGAATGATGCTGCCAAGGGCCTGATCACAAAGGAGCACTTAGGCCACTGCAGAGAATTTGAAGTTTGATGTTAGTGAGATAAGGAGACTAAAATCTGTGGAAAAAGACAAGAACTAATGACCAAGTGAGATCAAGTCAGCATTGCTTTAAAACATATAATTAAATGAGAGGAGAGATTGAGGCCTTTAATAGAAAAAAAAAATAGTGCAATGTTGGCTTCTGGGACAATGTTTTCTGGAATCATACTCTGAATTCACCACTCCCTAGCTGTGCCATTGAGTAGGTTATTCTAACTCAGTGACCTCATCTACAGAGTTAGGATAATAATAGTTTATTGTAAAGAATAAGTGAATCAAAATAACTAATGTTTTACTGGGCATATATTAAGCATTCCATTAGTGTTATTTTGACCACTGTTATTACTTATTTACTAACTTACTAAAAGTTTTGGAACGAAATGCTATTCTTATGACAATTTATTCATAGCTTCAGGTGATCAGGTACAAAATATTAGCTAATATTATCTATCAGGTTCAACTCTACAGAAATTTTTGTTTTTAAAATCTATAAAACAGGGTGCTCTCAGCAGCTTTTGCATCCAGTGAAAAATTATAAAGAGTTCAGACACAGCAGATAGTTCTCTCAATATGAAAACATATCTGATACCCGAATGTTCATAGTAGCACTGCTCCCCTAGCCAAAAGGTTGGAACAACCCAAATGTCCAACAACAGAATGAATTAACAAAATGTGTATAGCTATACAAGGAAATATTCAGACATGAAAAGTAATGAAGTACTGATACATTGTGGATCAGTGTGGGTGAAACTTGAAAATATTATGCTAAGTGAAGGAAGCCAGACATAAAATATCACATATTATATAATTCCATTTACATTAAATATCCAGAGAGATAAATCCATAAAGAAAGCAAGCAGATTAGGGGTTGCCAGGGGTTGGAGGGAAGGAGAATGGGGAGTGACTGCTTAATGGGTGTGGGGTTTCCTTTGGGGTGATGAAATGATTTGAAAGTAGAGAGAGGGAATGGATGCACAACATTTGGAATGTACTGAATACCACTGAATTATACGTTTAAATGGTTAATTTTATGTTACATATATTTTACTTCAATAAAAAATCTTAGAACATACACCACAAAAGTCAATTTTAACTTGTTATTTTTAAAAATAAACAAATTTAAAAAAATTAGGAAGTATGATTGGTAGCTCTTTGGGCAGAAATCACTGGACATATATAGCAAGAAACTGTACCTTGACAAGCAGTAGTAACTCAACAAACTCAGGGTCAAGCACAAAACTTTTTTTTTTTTTTTTTTTTGCGGTACGCGGGCGTCTCACTGCTGTGGCCTCTCCCGTTGCGGAGCACAGGCCCCGGACGTGCAGGCTCAGCGGCCATGGCTCACGGGACCAGCCGCTCCGCGGCATGTGGGATCTTCCCAGACCGGGGCACGAACCCGTGTCCCCTGCATCAGCAGGCGGACTCTCAACCACGGCACCACCAGGGAAGCCCAAGCACAAAACTTTGATAGCTGTGAAATTTGAGACAACTTTCTAGATGTTAAAAGGTTTAGCAGGAGGTCATATCAAGGAGCCAGAAATAAAATTAAAAGGGAAATGGCCAACTTGATGGAATGGCTGAGAGGACATAACAGAAACCAGAAGTGTGGTAGAGGATGAAAAGAGAGAATATTCTTATGTTATGGACTGAATATCCATGTCCCTCCAGAATTCATATGTTGAAGCCCTAACTCCCAACATGATAGTATTTGAAGGTGGGGCCTTTTGGAGTAATTAGGTTTAGATGAAGTTATGAGAGTAGGGCCCCCATGATGGGATTATTGTCCTTACAGGAAGAGGAAGAGAGACCACATCCTCCAGGTGAACCCATAGTGAAAAGGTGACCATCTGCAAGCCAGGAAGAAGGTTCTCACTGAGGACCAAATCTGCTGGCACTAGACCTTGGACTCCTCAGCCTCCAGAAATGTGAGATATAAATGTCTGTTTTGTAAGCCACACAGTCTATGGTACTTTATTATGACAGCCAGAGCTGATTATGACATTCTAGAACACTAGCCTTCAAAGTTCTTGTCTGATTAATCTTTAAAGTGTTTTTTGAAAAGAAGTACATTTTAAAATTTAACATTTGTGCCAGACTGCCTACTGGCAAGTAAGCACCATTCCTGTTCACTTTTATTCTTTTTCTCCATCAAAGAGGCTGGAAACCTTGAAAATACATTTTTTTTTTTAAGTAGTTGGCAGCAGAGTCCTGAGGTACATTCAGCCAGTGAGATACATTTGCAGGAGGCTTAGAAAGCATAAGAAGGACAGAAGCTATGTTATTGTTTCCCTAGCAGAGGTTGAAGCTGCAGTAGCCACAGGTTTTGCCATAAGCTCAAGACATTTCCTGGCAAATCAACTTCCTTAATGCTCTGGGAAGCTATAGTCATTGGTGTAGTTTTCTGAGATTCTTGAAATTTCTTAATTCTCTAAAAGCTATGAGTGAATCTGAAACTGGTAGAGATTTTCCTGACTGTTTCATCACCCATCTCTTTCAATGGTTTTGTAAGCACCTAATTTGCCATTTAATTTCATTCCTGCTTAAAGTATGTGGAGTGGTTTCTGTTTTCCTGAGCAAACATATTCTACATTAAAATGTCTACGTTTAATATTTTCCAAGTATGTATTTCTGCCTTAATATATATTGCTGTTGCAAGTGTACTTTACATGTGTTTTAATGAAAGTATTTTGAGCTGCAAGTCTACATCTTCCTATATGTGAATACATGCACAATTTGACTTAATGATAAAGCAAGTGCTCATTATTTTTTTTAATTTTTATTGGCGTATAGTTGATTTACAATGTTGTGTTACTTTCTGCTGTAAAGCAAAGTGAATCAGTTATATATATACATATATCCACTCTTTTTTAGGTTCTTTTCCCATATAGGTCATTACAGAGTGTGAGTAGAGTTCCATGTGCTATATAGTAGGTCCTTATTAGTTATCTATTTTATATATAGTAGTGTATATATGTCGATCCTAATCTCCCATTTATCCCTGCTCCCCTTCCCCCTGGTAACCATAAGATTGTTTTCTACATCTGTAACTCCATTTCTGTTTTGTAAATAAGTTCATTTATACCATTTTTTTTAGATTCCATATATCAGCAATATCATACAATATTTGTCCTTCTCTCTCGGCTTACTTCACTCAGCAAGACAATCTCTAGGTCCATCCATGTCACTGCACATGGCATTATTTCATTCTAGTTTTATGGCTGAGTAACGTTCCATTGCATATATGTACCACATCTTCTTTATCCATTCCTCCATTGATGGACATTTAGGTTGCTTCTGTGTCCTGGCTATTATAAATAGTGCTGCAATGAACATTGGGGTACATGTATCTTTTTGAATTATGTTTTTCTCTGGATATATGTCCAGGAGTAGGATTGCTGGATCATATGGTAACTCTATTTTTAGTTTTTTAAGGAACCTCCATACTGTTCTCCATAATGGGTGTACCAATTTACATTCCCACCAACAGTGTAAGAGGGTTCCCTTTTCTCCCTACCCTCTCCAGCACTTATTGTTTGTAGATTTTTGATGATGGCCATTCTTACTGGAGTGAGGTGATACTTCATTGTAGTTTTGATTTGCATTTCTCTAATAATTAGTGATATTGAGCATCTTTTCATGTGCTGTTTGGCCATCTGTATGTCTTCTTTGGAGAAATGAAGTGCTCATTATTAAAACAATCTGCAAGTCAGACAATTTCTGTCAGAAAAACCTCTCTTCCCTAATCAATTCCAGTAAGTACATTAATATACTTATTTATTACACTCTAATTTCTGAGTATCAAGATAAGTAATAGATGATAGATGATAAAGATAAATAAATACATACATACACACATACATAATGCACAGGGTTGTAGCCATGTGAAAATTTTCACTGTAGAGCATATTGTCATAATGTGCTCACTTTAATATATCTTACATGGACTTTATGTTCACAAGGATCTCCTCAATGGCTCAGGCTTTTATCAATCATTTCTATGTTTTCTTCTTTAGAAATTTTTGTTTTTTTCTCCTCTATGGCAATGCCTCATTGCTGGATGAAAAGATTTCCTTTTTATTACAAAAGGGAAAATGGGTTATTGTGAAAGGAGCGTTTGGAAAGGAAAATGAGGACCAGAAGTAGGTTAAAATTAGGAAAGGGTACATATAAAAGTTGAGGGTCTGGATGATTATTCTCTTTAAATTATTCATGCCCACATACTTCCTGGAAAACCAGAGGTTTGTGTCAGTTTGAAGACCACTGCTATAATAGCACATATTCCTTTACCTTCTCTGCCTCCAAAATTAGAGGTTCTGGGAGACTGAATAGTTACAAATTAACATGATATAGGTTTTCCTATTTTATAGAAAAATCTTATAAAGAATTTGTGGTTTTTCAATACATGAATGAATGTGCTTACCACTGGTGAATTCTTTGAGGTAATATTCATTTAATATGGTTTATTCACTATCATAATGCTGCAGTTTAATGTTAAACTTTTTTTTTTTTTTTTTGCGGTACGCGGGCCTCTCACTGTTGTGGCCTCTCCTGTTGTGGAGCACAGGCTCCGGACGCGCAGGCTCAGCTGCCATGGCTCACGGGCCCAGCCACTCCGCGGCATGTGGGATCTTCCCAGACTGGGGCACGAACCTGTGTCCCCTGCATCGGCAGGCGGACTCTCAACCACTACACCACCTGGGAAGCCCCAATGTTAAACATTTTGAGGGAAACTATCGTATCTTAGAGGCTATCCTCTCTTTCAACTCTTCTATATGCTTGTTTATAATAAAAATTAATCGTTAGTCACATACTATAAGATGACACTATAGTGAACGGAAGACACACAAGTGAACTAGGTTCCCTCACGGAGCACTCAGGCCAGCGGGTCAATCGATCACAAAGTGTCTAGAGTTCATTCAAAACACACAGATCTCTTGATCTCATTCTCAACCAGCCTTTCTCTCTACCATCAGAAAACACCCTTCCACTCCCCTCCAAAGGAAAAAAGTGGAGAGTTTCAACCACTACATTACAGAAGAAATTTCATTATAAAAGTAATGAGTGTTAACATTTTCTATGATTCTAACACTTGCCAGATAATAAACTGAGCTCTTAACAAAAATTATCTAACTTAATACTCAAAATAGATATATGAAATCTATATTATTTTCTTCATATTCCATATGAATGGGTTGTAGATTAGATCATTTCAGTAACTTATAAAAAGTTTCACATTTATTCAGTGCACAAACTTAGCTCAACTTTACTACAGGTACCAACTTGTTGCCACCACTAATTCTAGTCTTCTAATGCAAATTCTTCCAGTAAGAGAATCCTGTTTCTCTCTCCATCATATACAGTTTTGCTTCACATACACTATGTGCTTATTACCTCTCCCACAATTCAACAAATATGTTTTGCACTTTGCCCCTCTAGCATGTTGCTACATTATTTCATACTGGCTAGACTATCCATTTCACATACATATCCCAAGTATGACCCAGATAAATTCTGCCCTTTCTGTCAAACCTAAGACAAAATCACACCTCCTAGAAGTCATTCCATGTTGATTTTCCCTCCTTAATCCTTGGTATGTTATGTGTAAATCAGATGTAGCATATCATATTCTTCTATCAAAGTAAGTTCTAATATAAGGAGGTGTATTAATCCATTTATACCAATTTCTATTAAAGATACATTTTTGTTTAATTTTACTTTGTAACTTCTACTTAACAAAATTTCTTTTGTATTGATTTTCAGAATTCTTACCTTCTATTTCTATTTCCTTTTCTATGTGTATGTCTGTGTGTGTGTTTGTGTGTGTGCCTTTCATTGGATTCAAACTTACATGCCTTTTATTCAATTTATTTGATTGAATATAAAAATTTTAGCATGCATGCTTAACTGAATAATATTCAAAATTAGCTAATATTTCTATTCTTTCCCTGCACAATAAGAATATTGCAGACATTCCTATATCCTCCAAGGCATTGTTGATTATTAATTTAGATCTACTTACTTTTGTTCTAAAATATTTGTAATAGTAATACCATTACTAAAAATCATAGTGAAAATTAGATTTACCAAATATTTTACTTATTTGTTTACCCTTGCTTTTGTGCACCAGACCTTCTTTGTGTCTTTGATTCTCTTCTTGCTGTAATATATCCTTTAGTGCTTTATTCAGAGAGAATCTGAGAGTAATAAATTTTATTAGTCTTTGTAAATCTGAAAATTCACCTTTCTTCTCAATAAAAACTTAATTCATAACAGACTTCTGGGTCGACTAATATCTTCAGACAGTTCTGGTCCCTGTTGCTCATGATAAGTGTGCAGCCAGTCAGAAACTTTTCATTTTAGGAATTCTGTTTCCTCCATATGATTGAAAAAAAATTATATTTAGCTTTGATATTTTGAAGATTTACTGCTATTTACTCAACCATGTGTTTTGTTTCATTTCCCCTAATTAGGATTAGAGGTGATTTTTCAATCTGAAAGTTTATGTCTTTTCTCTATTATAAAATTATTTCAGTCAGTATATTTTTCAAATATGCCTCTTTTCCATTTTTTCCCTTTCTGGAACTCCTATAAAATACAAGTTGGAGTGTGTCTTAATAAATCCCTAATCTTCCTATGTTATATTCTGGTAATTTCCCTGAGGAAATCTTTATGAGAACTGTCTTTTTTCTGTAAATATAGTTCACTCTTGTATCTATTGTTTTAATAACTGTGTTTTTCATTTCTAAAATTTTAGTTTGATATATTTTTCTTTTATATCTGTTTTTTTCCATCTTTTGTTTAATCGATTCCTTTTTTAGTTTAACAGATATTTTAAGTTCTGTTCTCTGTTTTGTTGTATCCATAAACTCTTTTTGACATGGTTATTTTTATTCTTCTATTGTTTTGTAATTTTAAGTAGTGAGTTCATCCTCAGCAGTTATTAATTTCATGGGAGTACCACAGACTTTGGGTTGTATGGGCATTTTGTGGGGGCCACTTTGTTTGGTTCTGCTGGAGTCCCACTAAGGCCAAACTTTTCTTTTTTGAACAGTGTCAATCCCATGAGATTAGTGTCTTTTTGGAAATAGCATCTATGTCCAGCTGAGGCTTAATGTTCTGATTGTTTAGAGTTGAAGCCACCCCATCGCAGTTTACTATACAGACCAAGGTCTCCTATTGGTATGTGTTAATTTTCTTCATCATAACATAAACCTCTGTTATAGAAAGATTAATCTTTTCCAATTTTATTTTGCTGTCTGTGCTTACACATTATAGATACCAAAAAATGTATATTTTCTCAACTAAATTGATCAGTTAGCAACTAAACATCACTCAGTCTAAATACAAAACAAATTAATGCCATGAAACTAAAGTCACAAGATAAATATTGCAAATTTTATCAACTAAATAATATTCAAATAAATAAACTTAAAATAGAACTCCAAATTCTGCAATATCTTAATCTGTGTTTTCTCCCATATAAGTAGAGAAAATAATACAAATATACTTGCATAAAGGCCTCAAAGTTAAATTATTTTTCAGTTATAGTGGTTTTGTTCTCCTAAACTCTCATGCAAATATTTGTTTCCCAAGAAAGCTATTATCTGCTACTCTCTAATAACAGAATGATAAGCTTTTATTGAGGGGAAAATAAAATTCCTAAAGGAACAGGTAAATTTAAATACATTAATTATAAAAACAGTTTTAAATGTTAATCTATGTGCAAAATAATATACAAAAATGAACCGTCTATTACATTTGCCATATAGAAGAATAATACAAGATGTTATGAGGAAGTCATACTGTTGCTAATCAGGCCCCAAATAAAGGATGACATTTCTACAGTTTGGGTCATCATAGAACATCTGTCACAAAATATAGCAGACAAGTATATCATTAAAACATTTTATTTCTGCTTATAAAAAATGTGTCAATATATAGACAGGTTTACAACAGAGTAATAAAATCTTTGCTGAATTTCTTTACAGGAAACCCATACATCTAGAGAAGAACTGTATCTCCTGCCATAAAGATGGAAAATTAAAATCAAAGAAATTTTTTCATCACAACAATTTCAGAGAAATTATGATACAAATATCAGTGAAGTTATGACACAAAGATTGTATCCTATTAGAAATTTGGAATTTTGAAATAAGCAGGGTTCATTTTAGGCCCAATCAAAGGGAGTTTAAATACAAAATTATTAGACTTGATTATAATACAGAGCAGCTATTAGTTGGGTTCCATGGGTGATTTAATCTAAAATCACAATATATCTTCTTTAAAGAAAATAATTAAATGTATTCTTTGGACTATGAAGAGTAGAGTATTTTTTTTTAACATCTGTATTGGAGTATAATCGCGTAACAATGATGTGTTAGTTTCTGTTTTATAGCAAAGTGAATCAGCTATACATATATATATATATATATATATATATATATCTCCCCATATCTGTTTCTGTTTTATAGCAAAGTGAATCAGCTATACATATATATATATATATATATATATCTCCCCATATCTCACTCCGTATCCCACCCCCTCTAGGTGCTCACAAAGCACCCAGCTGATCTCCCTGTGCTATGCGGCTTCTCCCCACTAGCTATTTTACATTTGGTAGTATATATAAGTCCATGCCACTCTCTCACTTTGTCCCAGCTTACCCTTCCCCCTCCCCATGTCCTCATGTCCCTTCTCTACTTTATTCCTGTCCTGCCCCTAGGTTCTTCAGAACCATTTTTTTTTTTTTTTTAGATTCCATATATATGTGTTAGCATACAGCATTTGTTTTCCTCTTTCTGACTTAGTTCACTCTGTATGACAGACTCTAGGTCCATCCACCTCACTACAAATGACTCAATTTCATTTCTTTTTATAACTGAGTAATATTCCAATCTATATATGTGCCACATCTTCTCTATCCATTCATCTGTCGAGGGACACGTAGGTTGCTTACAAGTCCTGGCTATTGTAAATAATGTTGTAATGAAAATTGTGGTACATGACTCTTTTTGAATTATGGTTTTCTCAAGGTATATGCCTAGGAGTGGGATTGCTGGGTCGTATGGTAGTTCCATTTTTAGTTTTTTAAAGAAACCTCCATATTTACTCTATAATGGCTGTATAAATTTACATTCCCACCAACAGTTCAAGAGGATTCCCTTTTCTCCACACCCTCTCCAGCAGATATTGTTTGTAGATTTTTTGATGATGGCCATTCTGACTGGTATGAGGTGATACCTCATTGTAGTTCTGATTTGCATTTCTCTAATGATTAGGGATGTTGAGCATCCTTTCATGTGTTTGTTGGCAATCTGTATACCTTCTTTGGAGAAATGTCGGTTTAGGTCTTTTGCCCATTTTTGGATTGGGTTGTTTGTTTTTTTAATATTGACCTGTATGAGCTGTTTGTGAATTTTGGAGATTAATCCTTTGTCAGTTGCTTCATTTGCAAATGTTTTCTCCCATTCTGAGGGTTGTCTTTTCGTCTCCTTTATGGTTTCCTTTGATGTGCAAAAGCTTTTAAGTTTCATTAGGTCCCATATGTTTATTCTTGTTTTTATTTCCATTTCTCTAGGAGGTGGGTCAAAAAGAATCATGCTGTGATTCATATCATACTGTGTTCTACCTATGTTTTCCTCTAAGAGTTTTAGACTGTCCGGCCATACATTTAAGTCTTTAATCCATTTTGAGTATATTTTTTTGTATGGTGTTAGGGAGTGTTCTAATTTCATTCTTTTACATGTAGCTGTTCAGTTATCCCAGCAACAGTTGTTGAAGAGGCTGTCTTCTCTCCATTGTGTATTCTTGCCTCCTTCATCAAAAATAAGTTGACTATATGTGCATGGGTTTATCTCTGGGCTTTCTATCCTGTTCCATTGATCTATATTTCTGTTTTTTCTGCCAGTACCATACTGTCTTGATTACTGTAGCTTTGTAGTATAGTCTGAAGTCAGGGAGCCTAATTCCTCTACCTCCGTTTTTCCTTCTCAAGATTTCTTTGGCTATTCGGGGTCTTTTGTGTTTTCATACAAATTGTGAAATTTTTTGTTTTACTTCTGTGAAAAATGTCATTGGTAGTTTGCTAGGGATTGCACTGAATCTGTAGATTGCTTTGGGTAGTAGAGTCATTTTCACAATGTTGATTCTTCCAATCCAAGAACATGGTATATCTCTCCATCTGTTTGTATCATCTTTAATTTCTTTCATCAGTGTCTTATAGTTTTCTTCATACAGGTCTTTTGTCTCCTTAGGTAGGTTTATTCCTAGGTGTTTTATTATTTTTGTTGCAATGGTAAATGGGAGTGTTTCCTTAATTTCTATTTCAGATTTTTCATCATTAGTTTATAGAAATGCAAGAGATTTCTGTGCATTAATTTTGTATGCTGCTACTTTACCAAATTCATTGATTAGCTCTAGTAGTTTTCTGATAGCGTTCTTAGGATTCTCGATGTATAGTATCATGTCACCTGCAAACAGTGACAGCATTACTTCTTCTTTTCTGATTTGGATTCCCTTTATTTCTTTTTCTTCTCTGATTGTTGTGGCTAAAACTTCCAAAACCATGTTGAATAATAGTGGTGAAAGTGGGCAACCTTGTCTTTTTCCTGATCTTAAGGAAATGGTTTCACTTTTTCACCATTGCAAACGATGTTGGCTGTGGGTTTCTCATATATGGCCTTTATTATGTTTTGGTAAGTTCCCTCTATGCCTACTTTCTGGAGGGTTTTTATTATAAATGGGTGTTGAATTTTGTCAAAAGCTTTCTCTGCATCTATTGAGATGATCATGTGCTTTTTATCCTTCAGTTAGTTAATATGGTGTATCACATTGATTAATTTGTGTATAGTGAAGAATCCTTGCATTCTTGGAATAAACCCCACTTGATCATGGTGTATGATCCTTTTATTACGCTGTTGGATTCTGTTTGCTAGCATTTTGTTGAGGATTTTTGCATCTATGTTCATCAGTGATATTGGCCTGTAGTTTTCTTTCTTTGTGACATCTTTGTCTGGTTTTGGAATCAGGGTGATGCTGGCCTCGTAGAATGAGTGGGGGAGTGTTCATGCCTCTGCTATATTTTGGAAGAGTTTGAGAAGGATAGGTGTTAGATCTTCTCTAAATGTTTGATAGAATTTGCCTGTGAAGCCATCTGGTCCTGGGCTTTTGTTTGTTGAAAGATTTTTAATCACAGTCTCAATTTCAGTGCTTGTGTTTGGTCTGTTTCTATTTCCTCCTGGTTCAGTCTCAGAACGTTATGCTTTTCAAGAATTTGACCATTTCTTCCAGGTTTTCCATTTTATTGGCATATAGTTGCCTGTAGTAATCTCTCATGATCCTTTGTATTTCTGCAGTGTCAGTTGTTACTTCTCCTTTTTCATTTCTAATTCTATTGATTTGAGTCTTCTCCCTTTTTTTCTTGATGAGTCTAGATAATTTTTATCAATTTTGTTTATCTTCTCAAAGAACCAGCGTTTAGTTTTATTGATCTTTGCTATTGTTTCCTTCATTTCTTTTTCATTTATATCTGATCTGACCTTTATGATTTCTTTCCTTCTGCTAACTTTGGGGTATTTTTGTTCTTCTTTCTCTAATTGCTTTAGGTATAAGGTTAGGTTGTTTATTTGACATATTTCTTGTTTCTTGACATAGGGTTGTATTACTATAAACTTCTCTCGTAAAACAGCTTTTGCTGAATCCCATAGGTTTTGGGTTGTTATATTTTCATTGTCATTTGTTTCTAGGTATTTTTTGATTTCCTCTTTGATTTCTTCAGTGATCTCTTGGTTATTAAGTAGTGTATTGTTTAGTCTCCATGTGTTTGTATTTTTACAGATATTTTTCCTGTAATTGATATCTAGTTTCATAGCATTGTGGTTGGAAAAGATACTTCATATGATTTCAATTTTCTTAAATTTACCTACCCTTGATTTGTTTCCCAAGGTATGATCTATCCTGGAGAATGTTCCATGAGCACTTCAGAAGAATGTGTATTCTGTTGTTTTTGGATGAAGTCCTATAAATAGCAATTCAGTCCACCTTGTTTAATGTATCATTTAAAGCTTGTGTTTCCTTATTTATTTTCATTTTGGATGATATGTCCATTGGTGAAAGTGGAGTGCAAAGTCCCCTAGTATGATTGTGTTACTCTCGATTTCCCCTTTTATGGCTGTTAGCATTTGCCTTATGTACTGAGGGGCTCCTTTATTGGGTTCATAAATATTTACAGTTGTTATATCTTCTTCTTGGATCGATCCCTTGATCATTATGTGGTGTCCTTCTTTGTCTCTTGTTATAGTCTTTATTTTAAAGTCTATTTTGTCTGATATGAGAATTGCTATTCCCACTTTCTTTTGGTTTCCATTTGCATGGAATATCTTTTTCCATCCCCTCACTTTCAGTCTGTATGTGTGCCTAGGTCTGAAGTGGGTCTCCTGTAGACAGCATGTATATGGGTCTTGTGTTTGTATCCATTTAACCAGTCTATGTCTTTTGGTTGAAACATTTAATCCATTTACATTTAAGGTAATTATCAATATGTATGCTCCTATTACCATTTTCTTAATTGTTTTGGGTTTGTTATTGTAGGTCTTTTCCTTCTCTTGTGTTTCCTGCCTAGTGAAGTTCCTTTAGCATTTGTTGTAAAGCTGGTTTGGTGGTGCTGAATTCTCTTGGCTTTTGCTTTTCTGTAAAGGTTTTAATTTCTCCATTGAATCTGAATGAGATCCTTGCTGAGTAGAGTAGTCTTGGTTGCAGGTTTTTCCCTTTCATCACTTTAAATATATCCTGCCACTCCCTTCTGGCTTGCAGAGTTTCTGCTGTAAGATCAGCTGTTAACCATATGGGGATTCCCTTGTATGTTATTTCTTGCTTTTCCCTTGCTGCTTTTAATATTTCTTCTTTGTATTGAGTTTTTGACAGTTTGATTAATATGTGTCTTGGCATGTTTCTCTTTGGATTTATCCTGTATGGGACTCTCTGCACTTCCTAGACTTGATTAACTATTTCCTTTCCCATATTAGGGAAGTTTTCAACTATAATCTCTTCAAGTATTTTCTCAGTCCCTTTCTTTTTCTCTTCTTCTTCTGAGACCCCTATAATTCGAATTTTGGTGCAGTTATTGCTGTCCCAGAGGTCTGATACTGTCCTCTATTCTTTTCATTCTTTTTTCTTTATTCTGCTCTGTAGTAGTTATTTCTACTATTTTATCTTCCACTTAACTTATCTGTTCTTCTGCCTCAGTTATTCTGCTATTGATTCCTTTAGAGAATTTTTAATTTCATTCATTGTGTTGTTCATCATTGTTTGCTTGCTCTTTAGTTCTTCTAGCTCATTGTTAAACGTTTCTTGTATTTTCTCCTTTCTAGTTCCAAGATTTGGGATCATCTTTACTATCATTACTCTGAGTTCTTTTTCAGGTAGACTGCCTATTTCCTCTTTATTTGTTTTGTCTGGTGCATTTTTACCTTGCTCCTTCATCTGCTGTGTGTTTCTCTGTCTTCTCACTTTGCTTAACTTTACAGTGTTTGGGGTCTCCTTTTCACAGGCTGCAGGTTCATAGTTCTGATTGTTTTTGGTGTCTTCCCCCAGTGGCTAAGGTTTGTTCAGTGGGTTATGTAGGCTTCCTGGTGAAGGGAACTAGTGCCTGTTTTCTGGTGGATGAGGATGAATTTTGTCTTTCTGTTGGGCAGGACCGCATCCAATTGGTGTGTTTTGGGGTGTCTGTGACCTTATTTTTATTTTAGGCAGCCTGTCTGCTAATGGGTGGTGTTGTGTTCCTGTCTTGCTAGTTATTTGGCATAGGGTGCCCAGCACCATAGCTTGCTGGTCGTTGAGTGGAGCTGGGTCTTAACGTTGAGATGGAGATCTCTGGGAGAACTTTTGTTGTTTGATATTAAATGGAGACGGGATGTCTCTGGTGTACCAATGTCTTGAACTCGACTCTCCCACCTCAGAGGCACAGGCCTGATGCCCGGCTGGAGCACCAAGACCCTGTCAGCCACATGGCTCAGAAGAAAAGGGAGAAAAAAAGCAGGAAGAAGCAAGAAAGCAAGCAAGAAAGAAAGAAAGTGAAAGAGAGAGAGGGAGTGAGGGAGGTAGGAAAGAAGCAAGAATGGAAGGAAGGAAGGAAAGAAGGAAGAAAGGAAATAAAGTTCTTAAAATAAAAATTAAGAAATAATTTTTAAAAATTAAAAGTAATAAAAAAAGAAAAAAAGAAGAGGGAAAGAAAGAAGTGGGCAACCAAACCAAAAGACAAATCCACCCATGATAACAAGTGCTAAAAACTGTACTAAAAAACAAACAAACAAAAGAAAACGGATGGGCAAAACCCTAGGACAAATGGTGAAAGCAAAGCTATACAGGCAAAATCACACAAAGAAGCATACACATTCTCACTCACAAAAAGAGAAAAAGGAAAAATATATATATATCATTGCTCCCAAAGTCCACCCCCTCAATTTGGGATGATTCGTTGTCTATTCAGATTTTCCACAGATGCAGGGTACATCAAGTTGATTGTGGAGATTTAATCCACTGCTCCTGAGGCTGCTGGGAGAGATTTCCCTTTCTCTTCTTTGTTTGCACAGCTTCCGGGGTTCAGCTTTGGATTTGGCCCCGCCTCTGCATTTAGGTCACCTGAGGGCGTCTGTTCTTCGCTCAGACAGGACGGGGTTAAACGAGCAGCTGATTAGGGGGCTCTGGCTCAATCAGGCCAGGGGGAGGGAGGGGTACGGCTTGCAGGGTGAGCCTGCAGCGACAGAGGCTGGCGTGATGTTGCAATAGCCTGAAGCGTGCCGTGTGTTCTCCCAGGGAAGTTGTCCCTGGATCACGGGACCCTGGCAATGGTGGGCTGCATAGGCTCCTGGGAGGGGAGGTGTGGATAGTGACCTGTGCTTGCACACAGGCTTCTTGGTGGCTGCAGCAGCAGCCTTAGAGTCTCATGCCCGTTTCTGTTGTCCGGGCAGATTGCCGCGGCTCGCACGCATCTCTGGAACTCGTTTAGGTGGTGCTCTGAATCCCCTTTCCTTGGGTACCGGAAACAATGGTCTCTTGCCACTTAGGCAGGTCCAGACTTTTTCCCGGACTCCCTCCAGGCTAGCCGTGGCGCACTAGCCCCCTTCAGGCTGTGTTCACGCCGCCAGACCGAAGCCCGAGCCTCAGCTCTCAGCCCCGCCCACCCCGGCGGGTGAGCAGACAAGCCTCTCTGGCTGGTGAGTGCCGGTCGGCACCAATCCTCTGTGCGGGAATCTCTCCGCTCTGCCCTCCGCACCCCTGTTGCTGCCCTCTCCTCTGTGGCTCCGAAGCGTCCCCCCTCCACCACCCGCAGTCTCCGCCCGCGAAGGGGCTTCCTAGTGTGTGGAAACCTTTCCTCCTACACAGCTCCCTCCCACTGGTGCAGGTCCTGTCCCTATTTTTTTGTCTCTGTTTATTCTTTTTTCTTTTGCCCTACCCAGGTACGTGGGGGGTTTCTTGCCTTTTGGGAAGTCTGAGATCTTCTGCCAGCGTTCAGTAGGTGTTCTGTAGGAGTTGTTCTACATGTAGATGTATTTCTGATGTATTTGTGAGGAAGAAGGTGATCTCCACGTCTTACTCTTCCGCCATCTTGAAGGTCTCTCCTACAGTATTTTTTTTAACTTAGAAAATCTATCATATTCCCTCTCTCTCCCTCTCTCTCTCTCCCTCTCTTTCTCTCATTGCTTCATGTAACTAGAAAAATAAAGAGTTCATCCCCTAAGATACAGACAGAAAAAATTTGCATAAAATTAGAAACCACTTCAAGTATGGACAAAATAATAATTGCCTTGGATTACTGTCATAGCTCAGACTCTTGGGTCAGCTTGTCATCATTCAATCACTTACCACTCATAGACTTTGGACATTTCACTTTTACCCTCAGTTTTCTCATCTATATAAGGGTACCCATAGGAATGCTGGATACATTCAATTAGAAAAAATATTGAGAGTGTAAGAAAGAGAAACACAGACAGAGACAGAGAGAGACCATTTCTTCTAATGCCTGGTCCAAAGAAATCACTCACATATTTTTGCTAGTTTTCTTCAAATGATAGTTACTGTTGTTGTTGTTTAAATTATTGTTATATGATGAAAATTAATGGGCTTTCAGATCAGGAACTGTGAAGTAACACATTTTTATATACAGAAGGCCAGGTTTAAATCCATTTATTTTTCATGGGAAAAAATACATTAATAAACAACAGTAATTTTTCTGTAACCTGGGCTAACTAACTTCTTAGAGATATAGCTAAGTGATTAGTCATTCATTTGGTCACTCAACAAGCACTTATTGAAATTTACTATGTGCCAGGTCCTGGTCTGATCCTGCAGATACAGTGGAGACCAAAACAGTTTAAACACTACCATGATAGAGCTTATATTATTGGAGAGGGAGAGTAGATAGACCAAAATATAAATATATATGTATACTTGTATATATACATATATTATGTTTATTATATATATATATTATGTATACATATATAATGTTAGACAGCGATAAGTTATAATGTAGAAAATATAACTGGGCAAGGGTATAGAGAGTGTTGGAAAGTGAGGAGAGAAATTAATTTAAAGTAGTGTGGTCAGAGGAATTCTGACCCAAATGAAATGAGAGAGCAAGCCATGAGAATATAATGAGGGAGAGCTGGTGGAGTAATAACTGGCTCTAGCTGTCTGACTGTGCCTAGTTACATGAATTTCCTTAGCACAGAAGTGCCAAAGCTATTGTAGGCAAAATCAGTAGGGGAGGATTTTTTCTTGATCAAGCTTGGCCTTGTTTGTTTTAACTCTTAAAAACCTACCATTTTACAGAATAAGGAGATGATAACATTGAGCACATCCATTCTTCTGTACTGCTTTTGAACCTTGTATGAAAAGTAAATAATTAATTCTCAGAAATATTGTGAGCTCTATTAGCCCAGTTTTATAGGTAGAGTTCAGTACAGATAGGGAGACTGAGTGGTCTAAGGCCACATTAGGAATCTACACCAGACTGCCAGAACTTGAGATCATGTGCAGACAAGCCTGTGCCCAAAACAGGAGCCTGTGTCAGTACCTGTGTCAGTCTTAATCACTGTGAAGTGACACTATTAACTACAAAAAGCACTTTTAACTAAAGGAATTTCTAGCCTAATATCAGCATGCAAGTCAAAGGAAAACCACATTTCCTGGTAAAAAGGAAGTATGAATGATGCACAAAGATGACATTTAAAAAATCTTTCAGAATTGATTTTAGGAGAATTTTGTCCAATTAGAATTAAGCCACAAAGAATGAGGTAAATATACTTTTTGTATCACCCAGTCAGCCAGCATTGTGCATTTTCCATGTTATAATTTTAAGTTCTGAGCAGGAGGCAAGCTTGAATCAAAGCGCTAAATGTTTTCTAGGAACAGCTGAGGAAGGTCTAGAGAAGCCTCCTGGGACAGCCCATCCTTAGCAAAAAAGGAGCCAGACACAAGGAGTTAGACCCACTATACACAGTCAGCTTTGTCATTAAGGAGCTGATGATCCTGTAATATTAACCCTCTGATCTGTCCTCCACTCCAGTGCCTAAAAGTCCTAAGAAGACACGGATAATAAGTTAAAAGGGCAAAGGTATTTAACTAAAAGATTTATAGCAGGGCTTCCTCTCCACTCTGACACGGTATAACTCAGAGGATCACACAATGTTCACGCAGATCCCTCCAAACCACCTCGTTTGTTCATTGGGCATTAAGATTTTTGTACATAAGCAGAGGCATTTGGCACAGTGACAGTAGCTCATGGCAAGGGATTGTAGTACCTAGTAAAGCAGGAATACATTTCGTAGAAGCCCAAATGGACTTCTAAGATGAGTAGGTCAGTGCCAATCCCCGGAGGGAGACAGCAACACTGGCGGTTGCAGATGGTGGGAGCAGGCTTTTTTGCAAGAAAATGTGAGACACTCTCTAAAATACCAAATAGGGACCTTTGTTGAGCATAAAATTCTCCCATCTGCTCTAGGGGTAAGTAGCCAGTGGGATTCCTTATCTGCTCACCGGCTGTTGAAACTTAGGGAGACAAGGTAAAGGTAGAATTAGGGTAACATTGCTGATTTCTGTATATTTGGAAGTTAACCAGTTCTTATGTATGTGATGACTACAACTGATTTTAACCTTAACAAGTTTGTGCTGTGTAATACATCATTAGCAAGATTTCAGGGTTATAATTATTGAGCCAGATAAACCCATCTTATAAAAGCTATCCAGAATCCAATCAGATGTAATTTTAATGTATATAATACTTGAGATGCTGAATTATTGGAAAGAAAAAAAAATATATATATACTTATATGTGTGTATATATATGTGTGTGGTGTGTGTGTATATATATATATGTATATATGTGTATATATATATAAAGATAGAGGACAGAATTCTGCCAAAAAATCAAAGAGGTAGAACAGAATTCATATGTGTATAAGGATTCCAATGAAATGGCATTAGTGGTTCTCTAGAGATAGGTAGGAAGACATTTTAAATATCTCAAGAAAACCAGAAATAATGCAAAACCCAACAGATAATTAAGATGTAAGAGAGTTATATGCAAACTTAGGAGTGCTTGAAAGATTGTGAGAGTAAATAATGTCAGAAGAAATGGCTGATGACGTGACTTAAGCTCAGGAATGTGGGCCACAATAGTTCCCAATTCTTAAATTTAGGAAGTCTCCTTTGATGTCACTATACATAGAACTTGAAATGTCCATACATAACAATAGCATAAGCTCCATACTATACCAAAGGCATGGGCCTCTGGTCAATAGGAACCTCAAGACACCAACTGGCTCTAGAAGATGGAATCACTTCTTTGGTGGGGAAGTGTTTTTTAATCCTGAAGAGATTTGGATTTAAGCATTAGAATAATAAGTGAAACTGATCTTTATTTTTATTTGCTAATGATAGAAAGTTCATCCGTTTTATGTGTCAAGCATTTTTGCAGACTCTGGGATAGAATGATAAACAACAGAGTCCATATCCTCCATATGGAGTCTATAATCTAGAGGAGAAGATGAAGAGTAATCAAATAATGACACACATTATATATACTATGATATTATATTTCATCAAATCTAAATATCCATCAATTGTAAGATGTGTTATTTTCACTAAGAAAGCAAACAACAATAAAGGATAAACTATCATACAATACTTTTTACACCTAGATTTTTATATTTCATATTTTTTAAGATTTTTAGATAAATTTCATCATATTTTACTCTTGGTCACATGTGAAAAAGTGCATACAAGTGAAATCAAGTGGATAACGATTTTCCTAAAAATGTTTTCTATTCACAAACAACCTCCCCTTTAGTGGTATTGATGTCATCTCTCACACATGCTCACACACACACACACACAATCATTCTCTGTGTTATCAGGAATGCTAATTGTATAGGATTTCTTACAAAGGAACCCTATCTTTGCTTCCCAAATTTTCTTTCAAGACACTGAACTCCATTCTGCAATTTTGGTGCCAGTAATTTCCAACTTAACATGTGAAAGGCAATCTTTGTGCACAGAATTCAGTAACAAAGTATAACCCATCTCCATCTATTGTTGGGATCTCTTTTTCAGGTACCATAAAAAAATTCACTGCTACTTTGCAAGTAAATGTGGAGAGGCAGTGATTCCTTCATTGACTTACCTTTGCCACACTATCAAATTCATGCCACATTGCTATTCTCATGCATTTCTGCATTCACAATGTCCAATTTGTTTTACTGCCAAACCAGTGTCACTTTAAACTAGTTTTAAATGGCAGTTAAACTTAACAAATGTAAAACCAAAAATTCACATAACTTTATAATTTACAAGTTCATTTTAGAGTGATAAGCCAGCAAAGGTGACAAAAAAGTTGTTAAGAAGTAGACAAGAAAACCAGTTTAGCCAAGAGAACAAAAGACTTTACTGTGTTAAGAACTTTACTGTGTTAAGATGTCAAGATAGAAAGGATTTTTAAAAATCTCATCATGTTCAGTGACAAAGGGCAATAATGAACTTAAAAGGAAAATCTTCCAGAGGAGTTGTAGCTACATTTTACATATTGTAATGTGTTTGGGGAATACATAACTCCAAGGGAGTAGGGTTAATTAGTATAGACAATTCTCTTAAGAAGTTTGGCTTTAAAGAGAATGAAAAGAATGTGGCAGTTACTTAGTTATAAGAGTAATTGAGATGGAGGCAATTATATTGTTAAGATTTGGGAAACTTGAACACATCCAAGTGCCATTAAGGAAGAATCTAGTAAATTGGAGAAAGAGGCAAAGAAAACAAAAGGGATGATTGATATTATATAGTGCCTGAGAGCGCTGTAGGCACTGGGGTTGGTCTGAGAAGTCACTGAGGGATCTTTCCTTTCATTTGAGATTAGTTAAAGAATAAGGTGCTTTGTGACCCCCTAGAAGGGTGGGATAGAGAGGGTGAGAGGGAGATGCTAGAGGGAGGAGATATGGGGATATATATATATATATGTATAGCTGATTCACTTTGTTATAAAGCAGAAACTAACACACCATTGTAAAGCAATTATACTCCAATAAAGATGTTAAAAAATAAAAAAAGAATAATGGTTAAGATCACAGACTCTAGAATCAGGTAGCCTTTATGAAAATATCATTGCTTAGTTCTAGGTGGCCTTGAGCAAGTTAGTTCACCATTTTGTGGCTCAGTTTCCTCATCTGAAAAATAGAGACAGATAATTGTACCTATCTCACAGGATTGTTGTTAGGGTTACATAAATAGATATTTGTAAAGTCCTTAGAATAATACATAATGCACATTAAGCATTTATTAGTCTTTGTCATTATTGTCATCTCATTAAACACATTTCAATTACTTGCACTGAGAGAGCTTGCTACTTCAAGTTAATAATTACTCTTTAGAGGTCAATGGATAAAACACATGTTGTCATGTGAAATTCATGGCAAACGAGCTATTGGTATCAACTAAATTTTGCCTTATTTCTCCCTCACAAAACTAGTACAGATCAGGAAAAAACAAACAGAAAAACAGTTTAATAGGCAGCATCATCTCCACCTGTCACTTTTGACCTCTCTTCCTAGAAAATGTAGATTTCCAAAAATGCTATATTCTTTGTGATTTGTAAGATGAATTTATGATGTTTCTCACATAAAAAAATGAGCAATTTATTATATATTCATGTTTAATTTGTTTTGAAGGAGCTTAGAGTAGCAATAGAATCATGCATTTGTCATCCAGTAGAGCTAGGTTTTGATGGTGGCTTCAGTCACTCGCTACCTTGTGACATTGAGCAAATTATTGAAAGCCCTTAGTCTCTACTTCTTCACTTACAAAACTAAGGTAAGTACTACCCCAGAGAGTTGTGAGCAACAAATGTGAAAATACATGTAAAGTCATTAACAGAGAACCTAGACTACAACATTATAAGTGCTCAATAATGTTAATTGAGCTTAGCAGTGCTTGTATTAATTTATTGGCAAAGTTTTAATGAATACACAATGTAAAATATAACAAAATGAAATCTCCATTTTATATATAGGAGGAGGTCAAATAATATGATACTGTTGGCAAATAACAGGCACATAATAGTTGTGGAATAAATGGCACTGGAAACACAATGTCACCACATAAAAATGTCCCAGTGGCTTTCTGAAATCTAATCCATTAGGCATGCTCGAAAAAATTAAAGTTCAGAAAGAAAACCATGTCATTGAATAACTTCAAAGAAGATTATATGTATTTGTCCTAAATGCAATTTTAATTAATTATAAAATAAAATAATATTCAAATTTTTGAACCATTATGTACTTGTCTACCTTTTCTCATTTTCGAAGAGAAAATAAAATTTACCCTTGCAGTGTTTCCCCAGACCAATCATTATGTATACAGAAATGAACAGTAAAATTCAAATATTAATATTTAAATTTTCTATCATCATAATAATATGATGCTACTTAAAGTTTTTACCATATTAATTTCTTCAGTTCTCAAAGGAAATTCAATCATAGAACTATACAATAACATACAAAGAAGATATACATTAATCTGGGTTCTTCAAAACTAAGGTGAACATTTAAAAATATATGGTCTCAAAGTTCCTTACCATATTTAAAAGGCTATGATTTCATAATAATATAAAAATATATAACAGTAATAAAATAATATAGTTTATTTATAACAACCTAATTTTTCTTAAGTTTTAAATTTATCCATTAAGGCTGGTTTTAAAATTTCTAGCACTGGGTAACCTCAAAACTCGGGTTTAAAAAATTCATAGTTGTTAGCTTAGTTGTAGCACTAGCTGGATAAATAAGCTGTATACCTCTTTGTAGTCTCTTTCTGCTGGAAGATTTAGGAACATTTATGTATTCTCAGTCAGTTTAATTTTGTCAGTTCTACCTTAAATATTTCTCAAATGAATCTCCTTACTCCCTAGTCATAGATTCACTGTAATTGCCCTCTTTCCTTCCATATAATTTCTTAAAACAATAACATCAGCAAGCAAACAAAAAATCAAACAAATAAACAAACTTATGACAATAAAGAGATATAAAACCTAGAAATTCTCTTCCATATTACAAGATACTTCATGCAAGCCTCCTGTTTCTCAGCTGTGGTGTTCTTATATTTGCTAATTCTTTAAATTATTTATTCATTATTTTATGAGTCTCATTTTTACTAGATAGCTGACACACATCCCCAAAGAAATTTAGTATCAGTCACTTGATTCATTATAACTTTATGCTATAATACTATAACTATATGCTTTAATATAATATATGTAATATATATATATATATATATATTTGGCGGTACGCGGGCCTCTCACTGTTGCAGCCTCTCCCGTTGTGGAGCACAGCCTCCGGACACATAGACTCAGCGGCCATAGCTCACAGGCCCAGCCGCTCCGCGGCATGTGGGATCTTCCCGGACCGGGGCACGAACCCGTGTCCCCTGCATCGGCAGGCGGACTCTCAACCACTGCGCCACCAGGGAAGCCCCTGTAATATATTTTTAAGAATGGATAAGGCAAAAGTGTTTCAGACATTAGAGTTTTTCTTCAGTCCTAAAAGTTATGGCTAAGTCAGAAATCTGGTACTGCTGTATATTTATTACAAAAGATAAAAATGAACTTCATTATTTAAGGTGTTGCAGGTTGTATCAACAAATGACACATGTGCTACAATATTCTTACAAATTTAAGGCTTCTTCCCAACTTTATCCTAAATGATAGCTCAGAAGCCATTTTTTTAATGTGCTGCCTTTATAACAATGCTCAATTCTTCAGAATTACAGCCTTCAGCATCAGAACAAACTTCTCACTCTTGGACTGCAGTTTTGCTAAATATGCATGATCATATAAATCTTCTTAAATTACAGGTAGCTTTGCTGCTTCTACTCTAGTTAAATTATGTGAGTCACTATACTTGCAAAATTATTCTAAGTCCACAGATTTAATGCCTTAAGAACTGACATAAAGGATATTTTGTCCTACATATTAGTGAGGGAAACTCCTTCTATTCAAAATTACAAATATATACCCTTGGTTCTCACAAAACTCTAGGGCTCATTTTCTCAAATGAAAGTTCTTCACACAGACTACTCTTGGAAACTTCTATTCTGCTGTAGACTTTGGATGGATTACAAAATAAGACTTTCTGTAACACTTATCTGATGCTAATAATAAAAGTAGCTTCAATTTGTTTAGTGCCAAATATATACAAAGCAAAGTTGTTCAAGGCCAGGGATTGTAATGAAAGGTGGACTGTGGAATAAGAAAAACAAAATTTCCTTTAACATATAGTCAATTTCATGCAATGTAGAAAATGCTTACAATATATTAAGGTTGCCAAATTCTCATTGCTACCTTTTGAGTTAGAGATAATTAATCTCATTTTAGAGATGAATAAACTGAAACTCAGAAAGGTTAATTGTTTTGCACAAAGTAACAAAGCTAATAAAGAAGAAAAAAAATGTAAACCCGAGTCTCTCTAATACATAAATCTCTCTGCCTTCTTACTCACACATTGATGTTCCTCCTGATTAGAGTGTTGTACTAAAGAAGAGGTAATAATTTGTATGGTCTTTTTTCTTAAGGCTTCCAGTTTTATTCTCCATAAAATTCCCTTTTTTAGCCTTGATTTTCTGCAGTAATTATTATGGCCACCCAGTTCTCCCAAAAAACACACGCTCTTCCTAGTAGAACTCATAGGCTTTAGCTTTTTAAACACTTTAACATGGAGAATTTCAAATATAGTATAATGAATCATGATGCATTCATCACCCAGTTCCAAAAAACATCAATATTTGTGATAAACATTCTTGTTTAATCTATGCTTCCAACCACTTCTCACTCTCTCCTTCAATTTTTCAGATAAAATTTATATAAAATGCACAAGTGTTAAATATATAATCTTGATAATAAATATCCATATAGTCCATATTTCCTATAAAGACATAGAATATTCCCATCAGTCCAGATATTTCCTCATGTTCCTGTCAGTCAATTACTCTCAACTCCAGAGATAACAACAGTTCTGCTTTTTAACCACATATTAGTTTCACCCCTTCTAGAACTTCATATTTATGGAATCATACGTATGTACTATTTTCTGTCCAGATTCTTTGTCTCACCATAATGTCAGTGAGTTTCATCCACATTGTAGTGTGTATCAATAATTTGAGGTTCAGTTGTTGTAGTTGGGTTTTTTGGTATAATATTGATACATAATAAGAATATACCACATATCATTTATCCATTTGATGATTGGCATAATGTTTTTTTTATAGTTTTTGGCTGCTATTAATGAAGCTTCTATAAACATTTGGGCATAAATCTTTCTGTAGACAACTGTATAGTTTTTTTTTTGTTAGATATCTGGAAATGGGAGTGCTGGATTAAATGTTTACTTTTTAAGTATTTCCAAACCTTTATACCATTTACATTCCCATCAGTAGTGGATAAGAGAGTTCTGGTAGCTCCTCATCATCACTGACATTTGACTGTTGCTAGCCATTATCAATTTAACCTCTTTGGTGGATGTCTAGCAGTATCTCATTGTAATTTTAATTTGTAGTATTCTTCTGATGACTTATGATGTAAAGTCATGAAGATATTGTGTTTTTATTCTAAAACTTTATTGTTTTAGTCTTTACAGTTAAGCCTATTATCTGTCTTGAATTAATTTATGTGTTTGAGTAAGATAGGGGTTATAGTTGATTTTGTTTCCATATGGGTACATCCAGTGAGCCCAACACTACTTGTTAAAAAGACCCATATAAGTGTGGCTATAGTTCTGGTTTTTCAAATGACTATCATTGGCTTGAAAATCTATTTTTAGGATAAAATCACACTTTTATTTAACATCTTTATTGAAATATAATTGTTTTACATTGCTGTGTTAGTTGCTGCTGTATAACAAAGTGAATCAGCTGTACATATACATATATCCCCATATACCCTCCTCTTGCATCTCCCTCCCACCCTCTCTATCCCACCCCTCTAGGTGGTCACAGAGCACCGAGCTGATCTCCCTGTGCTATGTGGCTGCTTCCCACTAGCTATCTATTTTACATTTGGTAGTATATATAAGTCCATGCCACTCTCTGACTTCGTCCCAGCTTACCCTCCCCACTCCCCGTGTCCTCAAGTCCATTCTCCACATCTGTGTCTTTATTCCTGTCCTGCTCCTAGTTTCTTCAGAACCTTTTTTTTTTTCCAGATTCCATATATATGTGTTAGCATACAGTATTTGTTTTTCTCTCTCTGACTTACTTCATTCTGTATGACAGACTCTAGGTCCATCCACCTCACTACAAATAACTCAATTTCATTTTTTATGGCTGAGTAATATTCCATTGTATATGTGTTCCACATCTTCTTTATCCATTCATCTGTTGATGGACACTTAGGTCACTTCCATGTCCTGGCTATTGTAAATAGTACTGCAATGAGTATCATGGTACATGACTCTTTTTGAATTATGGTTTTCTCAGGGTATATGCCCAGTAGTGGGATTGCTTATATTTGTTAAAAGAAAAAAAAAGTTCTTTTTATGAGTCTTCTTGAAAATCTTCATTTTGTAAAAACATCAGCATAAAATAATGATTGTCTATAGAGGCCAAAACTTAAAATAGCATGGTTAAAAGTTTGAGTACAATGAAATTAGCAGGAAACTTGGATATTTCCGTGACATATAATATTTTAGGATAATAACTAGAATTATGACTGATAACATTATATCAGGACATATGTTTTAAATAAATTAAAAAAAATATATTCTTGGTCTTTGGTTGGTTTGGTTTCATCACATTTATTAATGCATAATTAACATACAATAAACTGCACATGTTAAATTATACAGTCTCATAAGCTTTGACATATGTATATACTCATTAAACCATTTAGACAATCAAAATAATAAATATGTCCAAGACTTCCATAAGTTTCCGTTTGCCCCTTTGTAATTCTGCCCTCATATTTGCTGCCATCCCCAAACAGGCAACTTTGATCTGCTTTCTGACACTATAGATTAGTGTGCATCTAAAAAACTTTTCTATAGTGGATTCATACAGAATTTACTATATTGTTTAGCTTCTCACTGAAACAGTTATTTTAATATTCATCCACATCATTCCATATATCAGTTTTATATTATCATTCTTATGTGATACTGAGTAGCATTCTATTGTATGATTGTTTAACCATTCCATTTTTGATGGGCGTTAGAGCTGTTCCAAGTTTTTGGCTGTTGCAAATAATATTGCTATATTTATTCTGTATTTCATTTTTGGATATATTCTGTCACTATGTATTCAATATCTTTATCTACTATCATCTGTGTCATACCTAGGATTATTTGATAGATTTTTTTTTTTCTTTTTGCTATGGGCAGATTGTTCTGCTTCTGGGGTACATGATAATTTTTAATAAGATGATAGACATTGTTTGTTGTTGTTGGATGATGGATTTTTTTTTTTGTATTCCTGTGAATATTGAGCTTTCTTCCAGAACACAACTAAGTTACTCAAAACCATTTGATCTTTGTGGATATTGTCTTTAAACTTCATTAGGTAGAGGCAGATCTGTGTTTATCCAGGTGTTAATTTTACAAACCATTAAGTAAGATCTTTTTAGTATTCCATCTCTTACTTCATGAATTATGAGGCTCTCCACACTGGTTTTTGAGAACAAGCAATATTCTTCACTCTGAGCTTTGCAGATTGTTATTTCTAATCGTTTTTGGTGGTTCTTTTTCTGAACTCAGGTATTTTCCATATATGTACTCACCAGTTAGTATTATACAGACACTGCAGAAATCCAGATCTCTCTCTCTCTCTCTCTCTCTCTCTCTCGCTCGCTCGCTTTTCTCTCGTACTGTGCACTGTGAACTCTGGCTGCCTTAGACTCCTGGACTTCCAGATCTATCTCCTCTAGTGAGAGGTAGTTGAGTTCTGCCTGAGTTTATGTTCTTCAGACAGTAAGCTGAGGCAATTATATGGCACATCTCATTTCTTTCCCAACTCTCAGGGATCACTTTTACCTTGCTGGATGTGTTTCATTGTTTCATTTATTTTGTCTGGATTCTTTGCTGTTTTGGGTGGGAAGGTAAATCTGGTCCCTTTTGCTCCATTTTGTCTGGAAACAAAATCGTTTTTTTATTTACTCACATTTAACATCTGTACCTTTTTATGAATATTCAAGCTATCATCTGGTGTTATTTTCCTTCACTGTGAATTAACTTCCTTAGCATTTTTGTATGCAAGTTTGAATGGAACGAATTCTCTCAGTTTGGATTTACAATAAAATGTCATTTTCTTCCTTCTTTTTTTTTTTTTTTTTCGGTACGTGGGCCTCTTACTGCCGTGGCCTCTCCCGTTGCGGAGCACAGGCTCCGGACACGCAGGCTGAGCGGCCATGGCTCACGGGCCCAGCCACTCCGCGGCATGTGGGATCTTCCCGGACAGGGGCATGAACCCGTGTCCCCTGCATCGGCAGGCGGACTCTCAACCACTGCGCCACCAGGGAAGCCCCTTACTTCATTTTTGAAGACTTATTTTTCTAGATACAGCATTCCCATTGACAGTATCTTTTGTTCAGCATATTACATATGTTGTTCTGTTGTAGTCTAAACCCCACCTATTTTCTAATAAGTCAGCAGTTATTTTAATTCCTGTTCCTGTGTTTGTGATATGTCATATACCTCTGGCCTCTTTTAGTTATTTATCTTTATCTATTGATATCCATAATTTCACAATGATGTGATTTTTTGAAGTACTTGTATCTGTAGTTTTATGTTTTTTCTCCAAATTTATGAATTTGGGGCTATAATATATTTTCAAGTAATTTTTTGCCCCATTCCCTCTGTCCTTTCCTATAGGACTTCAATTACATATATTTTAGAGTACTTAATATTTCTATTATTCAGATTAGATACTTTCAACTGATCTATCTTCAAGTTCACCGTTTTCTTTTGCAGCCTCCTATTTTGTTTTATCAATTTCATGCAGTAAAATCTTTATTTTAGTTGTACTTCTTAGCCTCACTGCATTGATTAGGTTCTTTTTTATAGTTCTATTTCTTTGTTGATTTCTCATCTGATTAACCATATGAGTATAGTTTTCTTTAACTCATTGAGCATATTTTAATAGTTACTTTAGACTCCTAGTTGCTACTTGCAGTACCCTGATAATTTCAGGGAGGTTTTCTATTGACTACATTTTTTCTCTGTTCAAATGTTAATGTTTATTTGCATTCTCATGATTTCTGAATGGATATTACCTTTATATTTATATTTATGTCATTATAGAGGCTCTACATTTTGTTATAGTTCTCTTCAGAGGATTGATTTTTTTTTAAGCAGTTATTTCACTTGTCTGAACTCAGCTTGTGTCTCCCTTGCATGGGCAGCAACTGAAACAGCCACCCAGATCTTTCAGATTTCAACTACCACATTTTGAGGGTGTTCTGCATTCTCTTTCATGCATGAAAAATTTAGTGTTTTATTAGGATTTGTGCAGTTTTTAAACACTTTTTGTTTCCATCTCCTATCCAACTCCCTCTTTCCAGAGTTTCCTCCAGAAGTTTCCAAATGCTTTCCCAACCCCATGCTCTGTTCTCTGACACCTTAAGCTAGTAAGGTCATGGTTTTCCACCACAGGAGCAGTATTCAAATGGAAGATTCCTTCAGGAAAAACCTTCAAATTTGAAACTCTCATTTGTTCCATTTTCTACTTAAGGACAGACTCCCCTCCAGTTTCTGCTAGATTTGATCATTCTACATTATCTTCAAATAGATGTTTTTCTTTCTGTCTTATATTTCTATCGGCAAGAGGGTTAGGAGAACTAAACTGCAAAAACTTGAACTCCATTAACCTCTAAAAATATTTACTTGTATATAAGCTACTCTAAATAATTTTGTAAAGTAATCCAGGTAAAAATAAGAAAGTATCCTAATTTGTCACTAATCTCTTATAATAATTTCCTTTTCTCCCAAATCGGTTGAGTGCCTCTTATTTTGCAAGGACCCAAATCAGTGCTATTTAAATATTTCCAAAATCAATTGAAAGAAAATGCACCTGTCAACTTTTTCCCTGAAAAATTATTACTACCATGTACATGATTTTATAGATCCATATAAATATATCTGCCTTTATTTGGGAAACATTTTTCAACATGGAATGGAAACTTCTTCTCCACCTGTCTGCTTAAATGATTGTCATTTACCCTTTAAAACTTTTTTCAGTTGACTTTTTCTAGGAATATTTTCCCAAGCTATCCCATTTCTATCAAAAGTTGTTTGGGGTACCTCTTTTATGGACTTTTAGGCTACTTCCTCCCTTCCTTTCGGCATTTATCACACTGTAATGTATTGGTTGGTTTAACTTGTCTGTCTTTCTGACAGACTGAATTCCTTGAGGTCAGGCATTGAGTCATTTCTAAATTCCCATCACTTAGCACATTAGTTTTGAAAAGTAAGTGCTTAAATAAATTTATTTAATTAAATTGAACTTTCAGTATGTAGAATAATATCATCTGTTTTGTAATTTCTCCATATAATTTTTAGGTCAGTGGGAAAAAAATGAATATTTGGACATTTTCAGGGTTGCCCTTGTAAATATATTTCTTTTAACTGTTCTTCATCTCAAAATACTGAAGCAGTATAATGTAATTTTTTACATTCTTAGTTCATTCAAGTCTTTACTTCATTCTAGTAGAATTCAAATAAAATAATGAAACCTACCCACACAGTTTTATTTTTAAAGTTGCAAGTGAATATCGTCCTACTCTGACCAATCTGTAGTCATGTTTATTTCCTTGAAGAAAAATGGGCATTTATAACTGTTTAGATTTTTAAAACTGTGTGACCATTTATTTCATTTATTCCCTTACTAGTATAAAGATCAATTCAAATATTTTATCTTATTTTATATATTGGTTAAAACATTGCCTTCTGCTCTTTCTTAAAATTAATCAGGAGTTTTACCTTCCTTTGAAATACAAAATAAACAGTACATATAAGATATCAATAATTTAGAAAGTCATGAATACATTTTTCTACCAACGATTCATTCTAAACGTATTGTTTAAACAGACTCATTCAGTATTCAAAATAATTGTTAAATTGAGCCATTATTCAGTATTAGTTGTTTTACTCCTTTCAAAATGTTTACATGTTATTAAATTGTCTTATAACTGATAAAAGATTTTCATTTAAAGAAAAAGAACATAATTAATACTGAGGATAACTTTCTGCTATAAACTGAAAGTTTGTGTTCCCAAAATCTCAAATGTTGAAATTTTAACCCCCAATATGATGGTATTAGGAGGTACCACATCTGAGGTACCACATCTGAGAGGTCATGAGAGCAAAGCCCTCATGGATGATATTAGTGCCTTCATAAAAGAGGCCCCAATGGAATCACTTGCCCCTTATGCAATGTGAAGACACAGTGAAAAGACAGCTGTCTATGAACCAGGAAGAGGGTCCTTACTGGCACCTTGATCTTGGACTTCTCAGCCCCAGAACTGTGAGTAATAAATAATCTGCTGTTGTAAGCCACCCAATGTATGGTATTTACTTAGAGCAGCCTGAACACTTTCCACCTGGAGAAAAAAGAACCCCTGTTCACAGGAGGAAAAAATAATTAGAAAACCAGGAACGATAAAATAATGCAAAGGAAGGAAAGTTAATTTTTGGATGTCAGAGAATTGATTCAACAAATAAATGTATAGATTAAGATATATTTAATTATATTTTTAATCTGATTTTTAAAATTATACTCCTATATGTTCACATGTACACCCCAAACAGAGTTTTAATCACCTTTACAATTCAGTGTTTGAACACTAAAGAGGAAAGGAAGAATGAAAATAAAGAAATAAAAATCATTTATCATAGTCTTCAAGGTTTTATCTTATTGTGAACCATCCGAATAGCTAACATTTTGGAGCAGGCTCTACTGTCTGCTGAGAACACTGCTGTTTTGTTACCTAAAACACAGCTAGCAGGTGGTAAAGATGAGGAAAGTACAGAAAATGGAACATTTGCCACATTTTGAGAGAAAATGGCTTGCACTAATTAGTTCTAAAAATTATTTAATGGCAATTCTACAATATGTTGTGTTAGAAATTGATAGCCAACTGTACAATGTCCTAAAAAAATTAAAGTACATTTTACCAAAAGGCTGTAAGTATTGGTGTTTATATTCTCTACAACACTAAGCTAGTAATATTTAATAATAATTAATGTTATTACTGAGAACCTTTCACTCTCAAAAGCTGTATACGCTGGCAAGGTGGATTAGTGACAATTGTTTCATTTTTGTTACATTGAGACTCTATAAAATAATATATTCAATTCCTGCCTGAGTCGACTCAGCTCTTCATCTTTTTAATATAAATAAAATTGCTTACTCTGATGCATACTGAGGATTTTTCTTTGGATTATTCTTTTTTCTATTTTTGGCTGCGCCACACAGCTTGTGGGATCTTAGTTCCCCAACCAGGGATTGAACCCAGGGGCCCAGTGGTGAGAGCGCCGAGTCCTAACCACTGGACTGCCAGGGAATTCCCTTTAACCAATTTCTGAACAGGCATGTTTGATTAGTATATGGTGCTAGCAGGAGATGGGATGTAAAACAAACTTAGCTTCAATTATCATAGTGTACCTCTCTTCTCACTATGAGCCACTGTGCTCAATGTACTCTGATGAGCTCACCGTCTTCTTTATCTGTCCTTAACATGGACTTTTTATTTAGACGATTTTGTCCCCAACTGGGGTTAGAGTCTAATCCTAAATTTTAGCCTAACCTTTTCATCTAGGATTCAGAAAACTTCCCTGGCCAAACCTGATAGTTCACTCAGAATTAAGATCTATCTGATTCTGAGAATCACTACTGCCTAGGCTATTTGACCACTTACTACAATGGCTTGCTCACCTTTCTGGCTCTTACTTCTGTTTTGGATATAGCTTACATTCATCTAAATCATTTAAAACAAAAATTGTCAAACTAAGGTATGAAGCCTAAATCTAATTCTCCCTCATTTTTATAAATAAAGTTTTTCAGAGCACAGCCGTGCCCATTTATTTACATATGGCCTATGGCTGTTTCATGCTACAATGGGAGACTTGAGTAGTTTCAGTGCAGACCATATGTACCACAAAGCTGAAAATATTTTGTCTAGCTCTTTACAGAATAGTTGAGCCTTGCTTTAAAGCTTCTATTTGAACAGTTGTTGACTATGAACATGACCTTTCTGACAATGGATTTAGCATTTTTACTACCAATCTAAACATTGTTTTACCTGCCTAATGTCTTCCTATAGTTCCAGCATATCTCCCAGAGAAGCTTACCTGACATATAATATTAAATTATCTCCTTATTGTTCACTGTGTAATGTTTCCTGATAGGTACTCACAGGCATGATGATGATAATGTAGAGCCACAGAGAGAATACTCTTTTCGGAGGAACTAATTCTATTTCTTCCACTTCTTCTCTGTGAAACAGAGACCATCAAATCTAATTAATTACTCATGTTAGATTAATAAATCCTCTAACAGAAATAACTTTGGGTCTTTTATTACCCTTTTTAATTGGATTTCTCTTTTGCTCTTTTTTCCTAAACAGAACTGACTTGAAATTGAACATTCTAGAATTTGGAACTGAGAAGTCATAGTTTAAGGGCTCAGGTATTGGAAACCAATGAGACTAGGTTTTTGCTCCCAGCTCCCCTGCTACTATCTGTAAATATATTATCATATTGCATTCTGAAATTGTAAATTACTAAAAATAAGTTCAAAATAAATAAATAAATTGGGTGTTTTCCATATGATCAATAACACTGACTACAGTGAGACTATTCAGCTTTTATTTTACATTTTCCAAAGCTTATTTGAATAACGTGATTTTATATTTTGAATACAAACACATGTAGTTTTCAAAAATACAACATTTCAAAGGCTGCGAATCTCAGTGTGCTCTTGCCATGATCAGTAACATCACTAATATTGAGCACCCCCCCAGGGCCTGGCACAGTGGATGTATCAACAATACCAAATTCTTTAAATTTTCCAGAGAGGGCTTTTATTTCATGCTTCCACGCATTTGTCAATGGTTTTCTTTGAATTTTGTCTTCTCCTTTCTCACCCTTCAAGCCCATGCTCACGCAATGCTGTCTAGCCAACTCAACCTATGTGAGAGTCAATTCAGAGCCCAGAGAATCTAAGCAAACCAAGTATACAAAGTACTATTGACTCTTCAATGTCCCCATTTGTCCAGTTGTATATTGCTTCATCTCTCTCATTCTCTAGGTCTAAATTCTGGAGATTAGATCTAAATCAAGTATAGATCTAAGTTTTTTATCTCTCTTCTCTTTGGTGTAATATATCTTTGAATCTGTAGCCAAGAGAACAAAACAGATAAACAACCAAACAAACAAAAGCAACCTTTTTGGTCATGACCTGATAACTTCTTTCCCTTTGAGTAGACCTGGACAATATCCTTTCCTGTTAAACTTCACTAATCTCCTTACTTCAATTAATATGGGCACAGCAATACACAGTATATTGAATCACAACATTTTATCAATTTCAGGACACATTAATTCCCACAATATCTCTGGAATTGGAGATTTATCTTAATATAAATGGAATGGTGTTTTAGTGTTGTGGTATAGTTCAATAATATAAGTTTTAATTTCCTAGTGTTACATAAAAGAAGTCTGTATTTTATAATCAATGGCATCTTAGATTTGAATACCTGTGTGTGTGTGTGTGTGTGTGTGTGTGTGTGTGTGTGTGTGTCTGTATGACCCATGGTTTTTGGTCAAATCCTGTAGAATGTAAACTTTTTAATGAGAGTGAACGTTATGTCTCTAGCATACTTGGCACTTACTAGCTATTCAATAGTCATTAGTAAAATGATTAAATAAAATGCTACTCATAGTAATATATGTGGATGCATGTGGTCTCATTGGAATGCCAGTGCCTGTACTTGGATAATCTAGTAAATCCTGGAACATGTTCCATGATCTGCATCTCAAGAGTATATAAATTCTACTTAGAAATGTTCGTGAAAATGAGAGAAAACTCCAGTTAACTAAATTCAGATCCGCCAAGAGTTTTGCAGAGGAGTGTTATCAGTATTATCAGGAAGCATATGTGCAATGTCTAATAGCAGCTGTATGGAAAGTGCTCTGTTGTAATGTTACCACCTTTGGTTAATATGGCAAAAGTATCTCTGTTTTTTTCTTTTTCCTTTTTCTCTGGCTTCTATTTATCAGTCTTCATAAAGAAAATATCTTAATCCATGAATCTGCACGTCGATGTGTGTTGTAGGCTGAATAATGGTCTCCCCAAGATGTCCACATCTGAATCCCCAGAGCCTGTGAATATGTTACCTTACATAGTAAAAGGAACTTTTCAGATATGATGAAAGTTAAGGACTTTGAGATGTGGCTATTGTTTTGGATTATTTGGGTGGGTTAAACGTAATTATAAGGGTCTACATAAGGAGGCAGAGGGAAATTTGACAACAGAAGAGGAGTGTCAGAGAAAGAAAGAGAATGTGATGAGGGAAGCAGAGATTGGAGTGATGTAGCCACAAGCCAAGGAATGTAAGTGTCTCCTAGAAACTGGAAAAGGCAAGGGGATTCTTCCCTTGGAACCTCTAGAAGGAAACAACCCTGCAGGCAACTTGATTTTAATCCTATAAAACTCACTTCAGACATTTGACTTCCAGAACCTTAAGAGAATAAATTTGTGCTTTTTCAAGCAGCTAAATTAGTGACAATTTGTTATAGCAGCAACAAGTAAAATAATACAACGTGCTACAAAGTTTTGTTTTTAGCCCTCTTCTATCTCTATATAGTCCTAGAAGATTCCATCCTCACCTGAATTTGTAACCGCCGTCTGTAAGCAGTTGATGCTCACATTCTGTCTGTGGGGTAAGTTATCTCCACCTTGATTTCACACAGGCAGTTTTAGCACAAAGGTCCAAAATGGAAATCGTTTCTCACTTTGACTTGTGCCCCCTCTGCATTACTGTTTTAGTGACTGGCACAATTCTAAGATGTTTGACTCACCATTTCTTCAAAAATCACATTAAACCGAGCACCAAATCTAGGATCTCACATCTTAATTGTTCCTGACTTAGACTTAACTTAAGCCTTCTTCTTCTCTTACAGCACTATTTCAATAGAATCTATTACTTTTTCCATATTGCTGTAAGAGTGACATTTCTAAAACAGCACAAGTGATTATGTCAGTTCTCTGCTCCAAAATTTTAAGTGATTCAATTATTAATAATATAAAATCTTATCTATTGTAAAATACATACACTCATTTACCTTTACATCTTGTCCCAAAAGGTAACAGTCATCTCATTTTTTTTTAATGACATTGACTGTTTCAGGCCAGTTATTTTGGAGAATATCCCGTATTCTGAATATGTTGCTTGACGTTGATGTTAACCTCATTCTTTTATTCCCAATAAGTGAACATTAGACCTTGAGGCCAGAATAGATTCAGATTAAACATTTAAGGGATGAATATTTCATAGGTGATTTTGGATACTTTATAATGCACTAACCAGGAATACCATGGTGTGAGGATGCAATTCTATGAATGATCTTGAATTTGATCACTTTAGAAGGTGTTTTTTTTAATTTATATTTTGCAATTAATATGTGGAGTGATAATGGGCACCCCATTCATATCTTGCTTTCTAATACATTTTCATGTAATGGTTTTGGCATCCACTAATTATATATGATTAAATGGATTATAGCATAGAATGTTTTAAAGTGATTTACAAATCATATATATATATGTGTATATATATATATATATATATTTACCTTTACTATCAATTCATGGATTTTTAATTCAGTCTGCTACAATCAAAATAATGTACTCATTTACTGCTTACAACAGTTTCCACTATTTGCCACTAAAGTCATTGTTATCAGTAATTTAAGAACACCTTTACAATTCTAAGATGTTTTGATCTCATGAGACTAGAATTAATAATTTTAACAAAAGAGTATAAGTATTTATGATTCTTCTCTACCATAGAGAAAAGGAATAGCATCTAATCACCTACTGTATAAAATCACTGTTCTAAGGAATTCTCATGTGTTTTTCCCAGTCAATCCTCAAAACATATTATTAATATCTCTTGTAGCATTTGTTCCCCACCCCTTACCTACCATCTCATTTTACAGATCAGGAAATCTATACCTCTGAAAGGCTAAATAAACTGCTCAAAAACACTTAATTAGTAAAAGATAAGCAGAATTTAAACTCAGGTCTACTGGCTCTTTCCCTACCTCACAGTGCCTCTCTGAAGTTCTAGTCACCTTTATTTTACAGTTATGATACTTAATAATGATCATATTAGTTGGAATTCTCCAGAGATACAGAACCAATGTATGTGTATGTGTGCATGTTGATAGATAGATGCATAGATAGGGAAATAAAGAGAAAGAGAGAGAGAGACAGAGATTTTAAGGAATTGTCTCAGGCAACTACGGTGACTGGCAAGTCTGAAATCTGCAGGACAGGCCAGGAGGCTAGAGACCCAAGAAAACATTGATGTTGCAGTCTTGAGTCCTAAGGGAGTCAGGAGACAAAATTTCTTCTTCTTCAGAGGACCTCATCTTTTTCTCTTAAGGCCTTCAACTGATTGGATAAGGCCCACCAACATTATGAAGGATAATCTGCTTTACTCAAAGCCTACTAATTTAAATGTTAATCACATTAAAAAATACCTTCACAGAAATGTCTAGACTGGTGTTTGACCTAACATCTGTGCAACAGAGCCTAGCCAAATTAAGTCATAAGATTAACCATAACAGTGATATGCAGTGGATGTGCTATCTTATTTGTATATGTAATAGTGCCATGCTTCACACATTTGATTTCCCCAATGAGTTTAACTGTTTTTTTTTATCATTGGAATATATGTTCACATTTAAGTTCATTAATTTCTTGTTCTTTATTGGTTGTGTTTATGAATTCATTAAACTGTTTCTATTTGCCCATTCCAAATGATATGTGTAATATTTATTATGAAGTATGATATGTTATCTTTTTAACTGGAAGCTATAACAATTATAACAGCCATAGGTTAATGGCTTCAAATTTTAACTTAAAAAAGTCCTTATCGGCGATCCTTTTTTGCTGGTCTTATGCACCCACTGTTAGTGCTTAAAAACAATTTTACAGTGAAAGCTATGAGTGGAGATTGTCTTCTTCCATGAGAGTTAAAGTGACACAGTACTTCAGAAAAATTCTTCACTAAACCCTCTTCTCCATAGAAGAACACTGGGTCCTAGAATTTTGAATATCAGAAGGGCAGAACCCCACTCATTCTTCATTTCTAGTCCGTACCTTTAGGAAATGTGCTTCTAGGAAGGCCAATATAGGCTTCCAGAAAAGTAGAAAAGTATAGTCACCCTGAGATAGACATTCCCTGACTATAAGTCCAATCATTGTTTCAGTTCATTCATTGGGTTTCTAAATAATCTCAAACTCCTAAAATCCCCACATTCTTTCATTAATTGTTTAGAATAATCCAAATTTTTCACCTCAAATCTCCTGTTATTTTAAGACGATGCATCAGCAAGTTCAATAACTGAAAAAAGCAAGTGGTAAACCCTGTATGTCCTTTCTTGCCTATGGTCCAGGTACCACTTCATTTAATCTTGACCTATTCCAATTATTTTCTAATTGTATCCTTGTTGTACCCCAACTACTGCCTGGACAATTTTGTATTTGTACTTTAGTTCTGTAACCCTAACCCTCAGACTATGGCTCAGACTCAGCGCTTTAGCTGTTACTTGTTTTAAGTAGAGTTGTTTTAGCTCTTCAGGATTAATTTTGAGTTGCAGATTACTTGGCTGACTTTATATTTGAATCTCTTTCAATCCTTTGCATATACACTTTAGACAAAAGATTTGTTTTAAAAATAATATAACACTCCATGTGGACTGACAGCAATAGGAAAGGGATCATCTGGACATGTACACAACATCTATAACAGAGACTCATACCTCTAATGTGTTTTTAGAAACTACTGATAATTTTTTCAAAAATTCTATAAGTTTTGGTCATTTGATTGAACGTTTTGGTATTGTTTAAAAAAAAAGTGATTATCCTGTTGATTGTGAGGAACATAGAATATAGTTACTTCCTTCTTTATATTTTTGATATTAAAAGAAAGAAAAGAGATATGAAGAAAGTACAGTGGCTCATAGTAAATTTGTATCTATTACTGGAAAGGACCTGATGGCATTACCTGTTTGGCTTTGCCTTTGACCTTAAATATATCCTAGAGTTTCAGAAAATATTCTTTCTCTCAAAATGAATGAAACTGAAGCAGAGAATTTCTTTTCTCTTAATTTTATTTTATTTATTTATTTTTGGTACATGGGCCTCTCACTGTTGTGGCCTCTCCCGTTGCAGAGCACGGGCTCCGGACGCGCAGGCTCAGCAGCCATGGCCCACGGGCCCAGCCGCTTCGCGGCATGTGGGATCCTCCCGGACCGGGGCACGAACCCGTGTCCCCTGCATCGGCAGGCGGACTCTCAACCACTGCACCACCAGGGAAGCCCTGAAGCAGAGAATTTCAAGGAAGAGTTGAGGCCTCAAGGGATAGGCCTGTATACAGATTAGCATGACTGAAAGTTGAACAAAGGGGCAACCCCAAGTTCACTCCTGACCTTTTCCCTTCACTCGGTGGCATTTATATGAGCTTAGACTGCAAGTATTCCAGATATGGCAGAAAGCAGATCTGGCATACTTCAAGCTATACTGATTCTCTTTTGCTCCAAAGAAATTAGCAAGTTTTTTTTTTTTTATTTTCTCCCTGACCCCTGACATAACCAAAAAAAAGAAAGAAAGAAACAAAAACAAAACAACAAAAAACTGTATATCTTCTTTGGAGAAATGTCTATTTAAGTAAGACCTTCTTTAGTTTTGTCTTGTGAGGACTTTTTAAATCACTTGATCGAGGTATGATTGACATATAAGACACTGTACATATTTAATGTACACAACTCCTTGAGTCTTGGGATAATTATATACCCATGAAATCATCACTGAACCACTCTCAATGCCATAGACAGTTCCATTACTTCCCAAAGTTTCCTCCCATCCCCTAGATGAGGATGATGATGATTTTGTAGGTGCATGATGGTAAGAATGTTTAACGTAAGCTCTATACCCTTAGTGAATTTTAAGAATACAATACATTATTGTTGAAGACTTTATTGGTACCTAAGAACTTGCTTGGACCTTGAAACAATGGGGAATGGTGTGGTCAATGAATAATAACAATATTTCCCTTTTCTGGAAGGAAGATTCTGAAGCGTGTTCTATATCGTTTTCCAGAGGGTCTTAGAGGGCTAAGTGCCCATAACCCAAGCTTCTCTTCCCTGCCTCACACTTTCTTACTTGCACTTCCTGGGATCCTCTCTCACATACATTCCTTGTACCCAAATTCTTGTCTCTGAATCTGTGTTTTGAGCCATCCAAACTTGACATAATGGAACAAGGCAAATATAATTTGTTCATTTGAGTTACCTCTGCTGCTGAAATAATCAATAATAGGAACAGAAAACCTAGTGAAATGGAATTCTGACAGGACTGTAAGATGACCAAAATATATTGACTGGTTTTCAAGTTAATTATTTTACATATGCAGGTTCAAAAGTGTCCTTGAACCACTATTTTCAAACTATCTAAATAAAACTACTTTAAGTGAAATGCACATTTATTTTTAGTGATGTAGAATAAAACATAATTCCTCACTAACAAAATAATTGGAGATTCCCTCCAATTAATTTTAGTAGGATTTCAACTGTTCATATTTGTAAGTTGTTCAAAAAAAGGGAAAATAATCCTAGTAAATATACTCCTGACTATTATAACTAATATATTCTCTGTTGAAAAATGTGTTCTTGGTTTAATCTTCAAAGTTACTTAACTATCTCCAGTGGATTCTGTTTTGAATAAATTTTGGTTTTAGTTTCTTTCTTCTTGCCATAGAGAATAAAGCACTTCCCTAAGAAAAAACCTGAGGTGATTCATGCTACATGCCTTAAAATACAATTTTCGTTATTTCCTTTTAAATTAATTTTGGATATTTATTATATCCATAATACAAGATCACTTACAGCACACAAGAGTGAGATTGTGCAGTTGGGATTGCCCACAGCCCAGCTCATATGAGTAATTGTGAGTAGTGTAATACCCATGTTTTTTATTGGCTAATGCTTTAAGGTGGCATCTGTCATCAGCATCCTCATATAAACTCACCATTGCTACAGCATCTGTTCCATCACACAGTGTTCTATTTCTGTGTCTCACACATCTAGCAAGAGAAGAACAAATAGGCTATTTTAAAATAAGTTGCCAGTGTTTCTAAATGAGAACTCAAATCATCTTTGCAAGAAATGTATGTGACAGAACAGGAATAAGCTATGACATGTGACTTTAAAGAATATTAAAAAATGAGTTAACTGATTTATTTAAATTTTAAGATTATGCAATTAAATAATTACAGGACAGGTTTATGGTCCTTTTTAATCATATTTTTTAAAAGTATGTGTAACTTAGCTTTCATTCTGGATTGAAATAGCATACAAGTGTGATGAATCTTTTTGAAACTTGGTAGATTCAACATAGCTAATTTTCATTTCACTAGAAATGAAACTTGAATTCATCTATGTATTCATCCTTTCATTCAAGAAATGTTGATGGATCATACTATATACTAGGACTTAGAGATAAAATAATTTTTTGAAAAAGCAGTGACAAAAGTGCCTGGTTTCACGCAGCATATCATTCTAGAAGAGGAGGCAGAGAATAAGAAAATAAAACAGTTAATATATATCAGGTGCATAAGGGCTGTGAAGGGAAATAAAGGAGGATGTGGGGATAAGAGTTGCAAAAGAGGGTATTACTTTAGAAAAATCTATCTGGGAATAAGTTTCCTATTGAGTGGAAAATTGTATCTCAAGCACAATTGATAATTGGAATCAAAGATTAAAGAAATATATAGTCACTTTTTCCTTTTAGAAAAGGTGATTAGAAAACATCCTGAATGGTTAAAGTTTTAACACTGCAAAAGCTAGTTAGAGAAACCATCCCTAAGAATCAAAAAGTACATGATTCTACAATCCAAAAGCAGAGTATAAAAGTATGTAAGAAATCTCAAACAGGCCAATCCCTAGGAGAGCTTTCTATTGTGCTTCAATGCAAGCATTGTATTTTAATGCAAACCCTATACATAGTGTACATGACTTAATGGAGAAAAGAGCGTTTTGTTTAAAAAGTGCAGCATAAATTATTACCATGATGTTAAATTATTCCTTACTGCTTTACAACTATTTGAGAACATTTTGTATGAGAAGAAAATGTTCAAATATAAATGAAGCCACCCAATGTGTGAAAGGTAGCAGCATTTTGTGGCACATGGTGTGTCGCTCAAAGAAAGAAAAGGCATGACAAAATTCCATTTAGTCATGTATTTATTCAATGAATTTATTCAAACAGTATTCATTTCAGACTAAGTAAATATGCCACAGAACAAGTAAGAGCTTTCAGTTTTTATTGCTGTCCACTGAATGTAAAACACTGCCATTGTTTGTATTTTAATTAAACAATGGTTAGAAAATAGTTGTTAAAGTGTAAAACGTATATTGTATGTAATCAAGGAATCATGTTATATTTAAAGCAAAAATTTTAACTGATACTATGTTGAACTATAAGGAATGTATTTTCTGAACAAATAATAAGTGAGTAAATCAGTGGAAATATTTGAGCAAATGCAAGCTCTTGCTGTAATATTAAGGTAGGATCTTTTCTTCAACAGGGTTACAATGTAGTTATAAAGAAGCAAGCATATTAACATAATGGGCAAATACTAAAGAAGTAATAATTAGGTATTACATTTAAGACTGAATCTGCATACTGTCTGATGGTGTGTGTATGTCATTGTGGTAGTCATTCAGGGTTCAGAGTCAAAAGTCGTGGACTCTACCTCTGCAATTTCATAAGAGGGTAATTTTGAGTTTTGTTGTGTTCATCTCTAAATAAAATATGTGAAAGAGAAATAGGGAGAGAGGGAGAGAGAGAGAGAGAGAGAGAGGCTCAAATGAGGCAATGCATCTGAAAGGTACTAAAAGTGGTTTTGGTTTTAACCACCATTAATATAAAATTTCAGAAGGGTGCTTCACTGATTCATTCATTCATCCTATGCTTATAGAGCCCCATTTATATATCAGACACTGTTCTATGGCTAGATATAGAGCATAGAATAGACCAATCCCCTACTCTGTGCAAGCTTACATTCTAGGGAAGGGGACAGAAAATGAATAAATAAACAGATATATCACATATCAGATCAGATTGTAAACACTATAAAAATATAGCAAAATAAGGGGATGCAGAATGATAGCTTTTGGGAGAACTAATTTAAGCAGGGTAATTGGGGGACTCTGTTCTGAGACATGTCACATAGTAAGAGATCTGAATGAAATAAGGATGAAAACTATGAGGTATTTTAGGGTTAATAGAGTTTCAGGAATATAGGTAAATAAATGAAGAAGCATCAGGGGAAGTAAGCTTGGCATATCAGAAAAGGAGCAGGGAAGGACAATGTGAGTGAGGGGTCAGTATGATAGGAGATGGGACTGGGATTTTGTGGAGAAGGGTCTGACATGAAAAAGGGATGGGGATTATCAGGAAAGGCTTAGAAAAGTTGCAGAACTTTATTAGAATCTGGACGGAAAGTTGAGATTTGTATAGGAGAAGAAAAGGCAGGGACTCCAAGATGAGGGAAACCTGAAAAAGAAGTGAGTAAAACAAACATCAAAATATTGAGGGGGGGGGCTTCTCTGCTGGCGCAGTGGTTGAGAGTCCGCCTGTCGATGCAGGGGACATGGGTTCGTGCCCCGGTCCGGGAGGATCCACATGCCGCGGAGCGGCTGGGCCCGTGAGCCATGGCCACTGAGCCTGCGTGTCCGGAGCCTGTGCTCTGCAACGGGAGAGGCCACAACAGTGAGAGGCCCGCTTATCGCAAAAAAAAAAACAAAAAACTGTCATCATTATCAAAAAGCTTTTCAGTAAACATCACTAGGACAAAGTCTTCATAACAAAATGTTCTTTTATTAAAATATTACCTTTTGAATTGAATTTCATATTTTCTGGTTTCCTACATACTCATAGAGTATAGCAATGTAGACCATGGCATTTGGATAATGGGATTATTTTTAATCGTTTATTTTTTCCATGTTCCCTAAGTGAATAATTCTGGTTCATTATGTCTTCCTTCTAAAATGCAATATGTGCATGCATCTGTGTGATTTCTATTTATTGAAAAATTTTCTTTTTCTTGCTAATTAGAAACAAGGAGAGCTTAAAGTGAGATTTTCCTTTCAATTTAATGCAGAGGTGTTATGAAAATAGCAACTTGCTACCTGGAACTATTTGGAAGCATCAATGATGAAAGCAAGATTTTACAATAAAAAAAAAATATTTGTTAAAGATAATGCAGTAGTTGTTAGCATATCCAGAATGAATGCAAAACTCACATACAGTCTTACAAATTTGACTATATGGACTGTGGCATATAATGACCCATGAAAAATTGGTCAATTGTCCTGTACCCTAAACATCCATGTAGTAACAGTAATAGTGATAATAGTAATTATAATTGTAATAAAACAATTACGTTAAAAATCACTTTGACATAGAAGACTCTCCTCAAACACATGATCTATTAGGAAGATCTAGGAGACATGACACAGAATTATTGTTGATTGCATTCAGGCATATCAGTAATTAAACCTATAAATAACTATCAGTTTTACATCAGCTCTAAAAGCCTCCTGTCTTTCTCTCACATTTATTCTCTCTCTCTTTTTCTCTCTCTTTCTCTCTCCATCCCTCCCTCTTTCTCCTACCAGGACACTATTATCTGGTGGCTAAAATCTGACTGTATCTTATCATTCAAAAATATTAACTTCCAATATACGCTGATGCTAAAATGATAGTGCCCGGCTAAAGCAGTGTCTTTTAAAAGTATTTTCCCCTCATATATCCCCTACAATAATTTAGAATAAAACAAGTATTTTCAAGAAAATTTTTAGGTTGACAATTAAGTTCTAACAGTTTAAATAGCTAAAACTTTTGAAATTTTGCTCATTAAATATTGCCATTTTAAAATGAACAGGTTATGTCAGTCTTTTAATAACATACAGTGAGATCTAAATATAATAATGATCTGAAACACAACATTAATAATTAAAAAGAAATACATGAACAAATATAATACTATGTGGTCTTTACTTCTTTAGATCATGTTCAATCCCAGTGCCTCCACAGAATTTTATGCAAACCTATCCTTTTAATATAAGGTGTGGTTAAATGTACTAGAGAAGGGAGGTGTAGGAAAGAAGCTGCTTGACTCAGAAACCTTAATCAGTCTTAGGAAAGAATCCATAAGGAAGTGAGGATCAGAAAATGAATTTCCTTAAAAGCATCTGAGCTTGTTGTATCTTGTAACCCCAGGCTATCTGTACCCCAATTGGAAGACAAATGGTCTAAGGAGGCTGCCTGCAAACTGGGGACAATCCCTTGGAGAGTTTGAATATGCAGACTAACACTGGTTCCTTACTTAGTCCCTTTTTTTTTCTGTCACATATCACAGATGGCATGCAATGCTTCCTGCGTAAACAGTAGAAGTTCCACATCCTGGAGAGACTGACAGAGTCACACTTCTATTTGCTGAGAATTTTCTGACTTATTGAAGTTTGTATGTGCACAGTTGAATGGACTTACATACTATATATTTTATAGGCTTAATTAATTAATACAATGCTTACAAACGGACAAGTGGCCTACAAATATTTCTGCCAAATAAACATATATTAAAGATAATATATGATTAATAATCCAAACATGAGCAAATATCAGAAAATGGCAGAACTGATACTTATCAATCAAGTTCAATCTTCCGGTCTGCCACCCTGCCACACAAAAACAGTGATGGTCTAAATATGACAAGAGGTTTGTAAAAAACTTCGAAGTCATCAAAAAGACAATTTGAAGTATAAATGTACATCTGTAATTATTAAAATCTTTAAACTTAATCACTTATAACATCTTTGTATTTTGTGATGGTTTACGATGTAGTACATACTGCATCAGTAAAAGAGTATGTGGGGCTTCCCTGGTGGTGCAGTGGTTGAGAGTCTGCCTGCCGATGCAGGATATGTGGGTTCGGGCCCCGGTCAGGGAAAATCCCACAAGCCGCGGAGCGGCTAGGCCCGTGGGCCATGGCCGCTGAGCCTGCGCGTCCGGAGCCTGTGCTCCGCAACGGGAGAGGCCACAACAGTGAGAGGCCCGCGTACCAAAAAAAAAAAAAAAAAAAAAGTATGTGTAAATAATTTATAAATAACTAAACATATTTGGGGATATTTGTCCAAAAATATTTTAATGGTGGGTTGTATTATCAAAAAACTTTGGGGATCCATTGTCTAGAAAAAGCCTAGGGTTAATTTTGCTATATGATAGAAAGAACAATCGCTCTGCACCTGCCTATTTAGAAATTTTGTCTGCATTATTTCCTCTGTATATTTTGTACTAAATGGCAAATATAGAAGAAACAGTCAGGTTCCAATAATGCTTATGATAACATAATTATGCTATTCTACATGTATAAATAGTATTAATAATATTATGATTTTCAGGTAATTCATAATTAAATAACTAAAGACAATGATTTTTTTTTGAATGATAGAATATAAAGTTTGGGAGAAGATACATAATTAGACACAATTTTCTTTCAGGATGAATCATCCCCACAGCATTCTTAGTCAATGTAAATTCCAGCAGAACTTCCAAAATATTTGAGTCATGAGCTGAATACCTCTTTGTCTTAAGTAGGCATTCCACAGAGAAGCAGAGACCTCTGCAGAAACAAACAAATCTTCACCAGTTTTACAAGTTGGGCTTAGCTGTATTCATCAATTCTTTCACAGATACAGAGTTTGCATTTAAGATTTTTTATGTCTGTGTCCTATAGCTCTGGGCAGGTGTTCAATTTTGGGATAACATTACCATTAATTTATATGCTTCAGGTTAACAAACATGGAACAATTAATATTTTCTTTTCACTGCTAACCAAATTATAGAGTCTTCATTTCTGGAAGATGCATGACCTGAAATACCACTGTGCTTTAAATAATCGATGGGTACCTAAAATGTCTTCTAATTGAGTTCCTTATTTCAGATCTGAGAACTGCAATTCAGACAGAAAGAATGCAAAGAAAGTGCTTTACAACTCAAAGTAAAATTCCCTCAACTTAGAACACCTAACCACCTGAAAAAGAACCAGAATGAATAAATGAATTTGTCTGCACTAATTAGCAATTTCCAACCTAAGCCATATGTGAACAGACTGGACTATAATGTTGAGGCTGAAACTGACTTGAAACAATGGAAAACTCAGTTCTAGAAATGGTTATAAGAAAGAATTGTAAAAATTGTGAAAATGGATTTTCATTTGTCATTTTTTTCAGCCACACTTGCAAACACAATTATAGCAATTTTACCAGTAGTTGTGTGCAAATTTGAATAGTAATTATACACATGCACAGCTTCCTTAGAATTTAATGCATGTCTTTCTAATACATTATTAACTAAAAGTTAACTGCTTTTTGCTTAAATAAAATAGTGAGATGATTTCAGTTACTCATAACTAAAACAAGGTTTAGTTTTTCTTTTCTGCTCTTCAATTTAGACTTCTATTCAAAATTGATATTCAGGATACCATCAAACATTTTCCAATAACCTGAAAGGAAAAATGCATTCCACTCAGAGCAAACAAACATAAACCCAGGTCCAAGTACCAATGTAGATTTAATCCTTGATATCAAAGTTGTTTTTGTGATTTCATTAAGGTTAAGCTAAAAAGATTTCAAGCAGTTTGCCTCAAATTGTGTCTCAGTTTTGCTACTATTCTAAAATATAACTCATTAAAAGTTGTTTAGTAAGAAGATGGGAGAAAGTAAAGAATACAGGGAAAATGCATTGTGTATTTATTTATAAAATCTATATTATTTTAATATATTTTTGTGTTGCCAGACTGAAAATCTGTGTTTCTTCTAAATGCAAAGATACTTAAAAATATGCATTTTATTTTTAGCATTTTGCAAGTAAATATACGATGATCTTAGAGTTTAAAAACATTCCTAATCACATCCAAGGATATATGAATTAGACATAATTCTAACATAAAGTAGTTATCACACAATCACAAAGTATGAAAAGTTCTTTCCTATGAGTAAGGAGGTTGAGAACTTTTAAAAAATCAATTTAACTCAATTCAAAAACATGGTTTGCATATATACACACCTCAAATTATTGTAGACATTGACAGCAAAAGTTACTAGTGCATGTTTCCTGCCACTAAAGACTTTATATGGTACAGGAGTCATAAGTATCACCAAATCTAAATGCTACCTTGGAAGTAATACAAAAATGCAAGGAAAGCATCATTCATTTTTTAATGTTGTGGCCTATTCATAAATACTTGAAGAAGTGACATTAGAGCAGATCATTATAGAATGAGAAGAAATTTCACAGGCAGAGAAGTCAGAAGGATATTACATTCTATCCCATTGCTGAATTCTTCTTTTATTTTCTCATTTCCTCTTGTATTTCCATCATTTCAAATATTATCTAATCATTTTCAAACTTTCTTATCCCTCAGGTTTTGTTTGAAAGATAATTTTCTACGAGAGATCATCTATGAACCAACAACATTGAATAGTTTTTCCTTATATTCAGTTTGAGTATCTTAAATGTTAATTAAATAATTTAAGCTGCTCATATTTACTTACATAACTTTATATTTGGTCCAATGTATGATTTTATTTTATGCTTTTTTGGGCTCCTTTTTGTTCCATCTTTTGTTTTACTGACACTTCTCTCTGCAGTGATTTAAAAATTAGGGTGCTAATTTCAATTAAAGATTTTGAATTTTTTAAAAAAAACTTGTGTTTATTTGTATTAAAATTAAACCATTTATTTTTAGTCTCTTACTCATTTTCCTCACATTTCTTTCCTAACATTTTCCTCAGTTCACATGTAATTTATCTTGAGGTCACAAGCAACATATTTAAAAAATAAATTTATCTTTTAAGTTTTTTTATACTTAAACATTCTATTTTAGAGTTATAATTACAATAGTTATTTAAATGCATTAAAACCCTATGCTTTCCAATAGACTTTAATACCTTCACACATTTATCTTGGTTTTTAGCTGTTAAATGTTCATAGCCATTTCTTTGTTCATATTTTGCTCAACTCTTGGTGATATGGAAAAATTATTCCAGAAATTTTTTGAGGAAAATATATTTGAGTGTTATGCTTTTGAAGCTATACAGGGCTCTGAATGTTTCCTCCACACAGGAACAATGTCTTTGCTGGGCAAAACGGTTCTGAATTAAAATTATTTTTCTGTTAAACTTCTATTGACTTTGCTTCACTGTCCTCCTGCATTGCTGCATAAACAAAACAAAACAAAAAAGAAACCCCATGAACTCCTTAGAGGAAAGTCACTATAGAAATATAGCAATAGGGACTTCCCTAGCGGTCCTGTAGTTGTGACTTCGCCTTCCAGTGCAGGCGGTGCAGGTTCAATCCCTGATTGGGGAGCTAAGATCCCACATGCCTCAGGGCCAAAAAACCAAAAACATAAAACAGAAGCAATATTGTAACAAATTCAATAAAGACTTAAAAAAAATGTTTCACATCAAAAATTTAAAAATTAATAAAAAAAGAAATATAGCAATAAAGTCACTATAGAACTTACCAATAAATAAACGTTTTCTCAGAAGTCAGTGGTCAAAGGAAAATCACTTTCCCTCTTTGGAGAGGGGAGCGGTAACAATATTCGTCCCTTGCCAAATTTGGAATATTTCAATTGAAAAATTTTACAGACATTATAAAGAACGAGTTTGCAATATCTAGGTAAGATTAAAATTTGAATCTTACAATCCTTTAATTCCAGTTCTAAGTATGTAAATTTAAATAAAATCTTACAAGCATGTGCAAGAATTTTTATTAAATTGCAAACAGTAGAAAAAATGGATAACGAAAAAATGGATAACTTTCTGAAAAAGATGTATATTTATTGACATGTAGAGGAGTTGAAAATATAATTCTGACATTAAAAATACAAATTGAAGAATACTACATATAATATGTTAAATATTTTTGAAATATTTAAAACCACATAAACTATATTATTTCATTTTAGTTTTATTTTAATAAATGTTATACATGGGTATAATTTAAAGACACACAGTTATAAAATTTTATTTTATTTTATTTTTTATTTTTTATTTTTGTGGTACGCGGGCCTCTCACTGTTGTGGCCTCTCCCTTTGCGGAGCACAGGCTCCGGACGCGCAGGCTCAGCAGCCATGGCTCACGGGCCCAGCCGCTCCGCGGCATGTGGGATCCTCCCGCACCGAGGCACAAACACGTGTCCGCTGCATCGGCAGGCAGACTCTCAACCACTGCGCCACCAGGGAAGCCCTATAAAATTTATTAATAAAACAGTGCTTCCGTGTCTCTGCACCTAACGTCTTTATCTCCAAAATCAACAATTTTGACCGTTTTAGCTGATTATTTTTGTATGTTAACACTGTATTTCTAAATAATATGTAAATACTTCAGCATCTCTATTTAAGGTTTATGCATTATCTATTGATTTTGTAATAATAAAGATAAGGATTTTGTTCTCTTTAATAATTCCCCTCTATAACCATTCTCTCACATCCTTCCATCACATCTATTTATCAGAAATTTTATTAGATCTACATTCACCATTTGCATTGTTCTTACTATGTGATTGCTATCAACAGGTCATTCAAGAGTTATCATATGATTACTTGTCTTTTCCTTAAACCTATGTTTTCCCTGAATAACAGTCTTGTTCTTTCTACCTATCAGTAAAATATCTCCAAAAATTGCTAATTATATTACTCTTCTCCTTGTATTAAAATGCATTAGGCGTTCTATCAATTTTATCTTCTGAAAGCAACCTTTCTTTTTGGAACTTATAAAAATCAGGTAGCTAATTAGTTTTTCCACTTGTTGATTTAGGATTCAACTTTCTTGAGCCTCTTAAATTATTTATCACACAGCCATTTGCAGTCTTATCTTCCAATATAGTTTTCTGTTGTCTCCTTGCCTGCTCTCTTGCTCATTACAACTTTCTGTTCGTTTTTTAAAATCTCTTTATTAGTAACTTTAGTAGAGTTTTAGAGGTAATCTAAAGCAGATGCTTGAGTTCTATCTGCTACCTTTATACAACACACAAATTCATCAGTATTTTTAATTTGGGCAAATCTGGGAGCTGTGAAAGTTTATTGATGTGGAATTAAGGGTACATGAATATTTTATGTAGTTGTTTGCAATTTTTAAAAATATTTTTAATGTGAAATTTAGGTTTCAAAAATCCTATTAAGATATTTGGTCTACATAATAGAGTTCTTGAATTTTCACAGTACTATATTACTACATGATAATGAAAGTTTTAACCCATTTAAAACAATTAGAAAATCCAAAGTGGGAAGAGATAAAAATGGACCTCAAGTAAAACTCCCAGTACAAAGTAATTAAAATAGTTGATTCTTGCTTTACTAGTGTTTTCACTTTTTTTTTTCCTCTGGAAAAGAAAACCATTGCACACAAATAAATATGCAATTTTTTCCACAGTGTGCTTGGAGAAACCAAATCATAATCCTGTACCCACATGTATGATGATGTTTAAAAAAGAGATCTGTTTCCATTTTCCTCAGACCAGCTGTCTGACATTTCAAAATATAAGAAGTACTGCTCAGCTTGAGTGAACTCAAAAATATCTCTGCAAATGTATTTGAACTCATCTTTTGAAATGTCAGTTTGGGACGAAGTGATATGAGTTACTCATTCAGGTACTGGAATATGTGTAAAGAGTCTAAAAATTTTTAAGGAGAAATAATGAGGTTGAAGAGTCTATTTTGAATAAATCAAGGAAGTAAAAGTTTGTGTGACTTATTTCATTAAGATAATTAGTTATTACTATGATACTTAAAGTTTCAATATAGAAATGTTATTGTGGAATTTGTATATCAAGATATTCATTTAATTTTCTGAAATTTTCCCTTCAAATATTGTTTTTAATTTATTTAATATTCCATTGACTATTTCACTTGCTGTTTTGTGTACATGTTGAATATCTTTGTGTGTCCTAACATTTTCTTTTTACAGAGATTTATTATACAGTTGGATATGATTTATCCTGTTTCTGTTGAATAAGTTGGAGGTGCAAATGGAGTGGCTGTAAACCACATATCTTTAAAAATTAATGATGAAAATGGCATAACATTTGGCTTAACAATTGCATTGTGAGCACTTAGTCCAAAGATATGAAACTTATTTTCACACAGGAACTTGTACACGAATGTTCATAGCAGCTTTATTTGTAGCAGCCCAAAGCTGGAAGCTACTCATCTGTCCTTCAATTAGTGAACGGTTAAACAAACTGTGGTACATCCATACCATGGACTACTACTCAGCAATCAAAGGGAATGAGCTATTGATATGCCAACAACTTGGATGAATCTCAAGGAAATTATGCTGAATGAATAAAGCCAATCTCAAAAGGGTACATATCATATCATTCCACTTATGTAGCATTGTAAAATGGCATAATGTAAATGGAGGATTTATTAGTGGTTTCCAGGGGATGGGGTAGAGGGATATGTGTGGATATAAAAGATAACATGAGGGAATATTTTAGTGACGGTATGAGTATCCTGATTTTCCTGGAGGATACACAAGGCTACATACACATGAAATAAAATTGCATAGAGGGCTTCCCTGGTGGTGCAGTGTTTGAGAGTCCGCCTGCCGATGCAGGGGACACGGGTTCGTGCCCCAGTCTGGGAAGATCCCACATGCCGCGGAGCGGCTGGGCCCGTGAGCCATGGCCGCTGAGCCTGCGCGTCCGGAGCCTGTGCTCTGCAACGGGAGAGGCCACAGCAGCGAGAGGCCCGCGTACCGAAAAAAAAAAAAAAAAAAAAAAATTGCATAGACATACACGCTCATATACACACACACACAAATGAGTGCATTTATAACTGTTGAAATGTGAATAAGCTCTATAAACTGTACCAATGATATTTCTTGGTTTTGATTTTGTATTATAAATGTGTCACGTTAACATTAGGGGAGATTTAGGGATTTAGGGAAGGGTAATGTGACTCTTCTCTACATTTCTTTGCAATGTCTTATGAGTCTATAGTTATTTCAAAATGAAATGTCTACAAAAATGCACTTGTAGTAAAATACTTTTAACAGGCAAAACCTTAAGAGAAAATGCAGTGTTTTAGAAGTTTGTGTTTTGGGACCCTGTCACATTTTCAAGGTACTACTGTTCTCTACTATTTTTCTCCCATTGGCGGGCCTACAAAAACCTTTGTCCTCAGACTAGTCCACTGTGTAAGTCTGCAGGGAAGCTTCACAAACAAGCTATGAGCAAGTGACTGGAAGTGATTTTTTAAAATAACAAATGGGGGCATTTCCATTCTGCAGTTTTGGGCATTTTTATTATTCCTTTTTATTTATTCTAAACATGGAATGGAATTTGATTCTAAGACACAATAATGCTGGGAATATATTTTATAAAAGTAAAGAAAAGGAAGATTTTTTCCCCTAGACATTTTGTTCTCTGGAAAAATTATGTTTAATATTTAAAATAATATATTTATGAAATACACCCATTTTCATATTTTTTGTAATTTGTATTTAATAAACAAATTCAGTCTAACAATAAAAATTATTGTTGAATTCTAAACCAAGGTTTTGATTTGTGATGTATGTTCATGCTTAGTCCTTTTGGTGAATCATGTTCTTCCTCAGAGTCGATCAGTACTGACAGTTAAATCCATGTTCAACTACAACCAAAAAAGGACTGATAGTATCTTTTTTAAAAAATTTTGTTGCAGTATAGTTGATTTACAATGTTGTGTTAGTTTCAGGTGTCAGCAAAGTGAATAAGTTTCTTTCTTTTTTTTAAGATTCTTTCTACATAGGCCATGACAGTGTATTGAGTAGAGTTCCCTGTGCTATACAGCAGGTTCTTATTAGTTATCTATTTTATATATAATAATGTGTATATGTCAATCCCAATCTCCCAATTTATACCCCCCTTATTCCCTCCTGGTAACCATAAATTTGTCTTCTACATCCATGACTCTAATTTCTGTTTTATAAATAAGTTCATTTGTACCCTTTTTTTTATTCCACATTTAAGCAATATCATATGATACTTGTCTTTCTGTGTCTCACTTACTTCTCTCAGTATGACAGTCTCTAGGTTCATCCATGTTGCTACAAATGACATTATTTTGTTCTTTTTACAGCTGAGTAATATTCCATTGTATTGTGTGTGTATATATATATATATATATATATATATATATATATATATACTGCATCTTTTTTATCCATTCCTCCATTGATGGAGGAATTTGCATTTAGGTTGTTTCCATGTCTTGACTATTGTAAATAGTGCTGCAATGAACACTGGGGTGCATGTATCTTTTTGGAATTATGGTTTTCTCTGGGTATATGCCAGGAGTGAGATCGCTGGGTCATATGGTAGTTCTATTTTTAGTTTTTCAAGGAACCTCCATATGGTCCTCCATAGTGGCTGTACCAATTTACCTTCCCACCAACAGTGTAGGAGGGTTCCCTTTTCTCCATACCCTCTCCAGCATTTAATGTTTGTAGATTTTTTGATGATGGCCATTCTGACTGGTGTGAGGTGATACCTCATTGTAGTTTTGATTTGCATTTCTCTAATAATTAGTGATGCTGAGCATCTTTTCATATGCTTTTTGGCCATCTGTATGTCTTCTTGGAGAAATGTCTATTTAGATCTTCTGCCCTTTCTTTGCTTGGGTTGTTTGTTTTTTGATATTGAGCTGCATGAGTTTTTTGTATATTTTGGAGATTAATCCCTTGTCATTTGCTTCATTTGCAAATATTTTCTCTCATTCTGAGGGCTGTCTTTTTGTCTTGTTTATGGTTTCCTTTGCTGTGCAAAAGCTTTTAGGTTTAATTAGATCCCATTTGTTTATATTTGTTTTTATTTTCATTACTCTAGGAGGCAGATCTTAAAAGGTCTTGCTGCAATTGATATCAGAGTGTTCTGCCTATGTTTTCCTCTAAGAGTTTTACAGTATCAAGTCTTACATTTAGGTCTTTAATCCATTTTGAATTTATTTTTGTGTATGGTGTTAGGGAGTGTTCTAATTTCATTCTTTTACATGTAGCTGTCCAGTTTTCCCAGCATCACTTGTTGAAGAGACTGTCTTTTCTCCATTGTATATTTTTGCCTACTTTGTCATAGATTAGGTGGCGATAGGTGCGTGGGTTTATCTCTGGGCTTTCTATCCTGTTCCTTTGATCTATATTTCTGTTTTTGTGCCAGAACCATACTGTTTTGATTACTGTAGATTTGTAGTATAGCCTGAAGTCAGGGAGCTTGATTCCTCCAACTCTGTTTTTCTTTCTCAAGATTGCTTTCACTATCCAGGGTCTTTTGTGTTTCTATAAAAAATGGAAAATTTTTGGGTCTAACTCTGTGAAAAATGCTATTGGTAATTTGATAGAGATTGCATTGAATCTGTAGATTGCCTTGGGTAGTCTAGTCATTTTCACAATTTCGATTCTTCCAATCCAAGAACATGGTATATCTGTGTCATCTTTGATTTCTTTCATCAGTATCTTATAGTTTTCTGAGTATAGTTTTCTGAGTACAGATTTTTTGCCTCCTTAGGTAGGTTTATTCCTAGGTATTTTATTCTCTTTGTTGCAATGGTAAATGGGATTGTTTCCTTAATTTCTCTTTCTGATCTTTTGTTGTTAGTGTATAGGAATGCAAGAGATTTCTGTGTATTAATTTTGTAGCCTGCAACTTTTCCAAATTCATTGATGAGCTCTGGTAGTTTTCTGGTGGCATCTTTAGGATTTTCTGTGTATAGTATCATGTCATCTGCAAACGGTGACAATTTTACTTCTTCTTTTCCAATTTGTATTCCTTTTATTTCTTTTTATTCTCTAATTGCCGTGGCTAGGACTTCCAAAACTATGTTGAATAATATTGGCGAGAGTGGACATCCTTGTCTTGTTCCTGATCTTAGAGGAAATGCTTTCAGTTTTTCACCATTGAGAATGATGTTTGCTGTGGGTTTGTCGTATATGGCCTTTATTATGTTGAGGTAGGTTCCTCTATGCCCACTTTCTGGAGCATTTTTATCATACATGGGTGTTGAATTTTGTCAAAAGCGTTTTCTGCATCTGTTGAGGTGATCATATGGTTTTTATTCTTCAATTTGTTATTATGGTGTGTCACATTGGTTTGTGTATATTAAAGAATCCTTCCATCCCTGTGATAAATCTCACCTGATCATGGTGTCTGATAGTATCTTTAATGGAGTCAACTAGTTTTACTACAATCACTAACATTTCCACATTTACCTTATGTCCTTTTATCACTTTAAAATAGTTAATAATATATATTTGTCCTATCCACATAGCTTTCATGTTTTTATAAGAGTAACAAGGAGGAAAGACATGTTTTTATAAAAGTAACATGGAGGGAACATGAAGGAAAAATTGTTTTTCAGAAGGCTCCGTTTTGAGCCAATACGACTAGGGAAAGCCCTTCATGGATTTTTTGAGTTATGATTGTTGAGAATCTGTGGCATAAGTTTACCGAAGAAAATGACTTTGGGACTATTTTGCTTAGTTGAAAAAATGGAAATTTAGGTGCATGGTAAAGGGAAAGATGAAGAAGGGTGGAAAGAAGAAAATCAGAAAAATAGACACTCAGAAAGAATCTGATGAAAAGTATTGCTCCAGAGAAATTCTCTGTGATATTCCAGGCCACAAAATTATAGGACATTGAAGTCAAATATCAATTTTCACTGACTCTGTGAAAAAAATACCCCTCTTTTTTCATGTATTTTAAGAAAATTAGCTATCCTATTCAGAACCTACACATTCTGTAGCAAACTTATAGGGATGTTTTGCCAATTATGAAGTAAGTCAGTGTGGAAAGAAAACAGGAACAGAAGTGCCATCAACCAAGTGGGGACATTGGAGATTTCAGCAGGAAATGCACTGAAACATGAGGTAGCGGATAGAAATTATGCCTACCAGAATTGTCAAAATACTTGGAAATATTGTGGACATGCCAAAAGCGATTAAATCAAACAAATGATCACCCCTGTTTTTAGAATAGGGGCAGGGGCCAACTGAAATAATTTTATTTTACAAATTTATGGTAGTATAAGGTTACTCATTATCACTGTCTTTCAACTCTCTTCTATTCCTCTGTTTCTCCTTCTTTATTTTATTTTTTCTTTCTGTGTGTGTGTATAAGTACATACACATTTTCTTCTGGAATTTTTTTACTTTGATTTTTCAAAAAAAAATCTGTATTTTTATACAAATAATAAATGCTAATGGTAGAAAATACAAAAATAAAAGGCAGAAATTATCTCACCAGTCATATACAAATGTCATTAATGGAACATACCTTCTTTCTATATTAAAAAATTGCTTTGTATATGCCTTTATAATTTGATACTTTAGAACAATCTTTTTTATGTACATATTCTTCTAAGCATTTAAATGTTTCCATGGTGTCTATTATATAGATGTATTTAGCACTTCTTATTGAATATTAGTGTTTCTGATTTTTATCCATTAAAAATACCATTATGGGGCTTCCCTGGTGGCACAGTGGTTGAGAGTCTGCCTGCCGATGCCGGGGACATGGGTTTGTGCCCTGGTCCGGGAAGATCCCACATGCCGCAGAGCGGCTAGGCCCGTGAGCCATGGCCGCTGAGCCTGCGTGTCCGGAGCCTGTGCTCCGCAACGGGAGAGGCCACAACAGTGAGAGGCCCGTGTACTGAAAAAAAAAAAAAAAAACAAAAAACCATTATGTTTAATCTTTTAGTCCATTTTTATTAATTTATTTCCTTAAATTTTAATAAGTGTAATTGTTGATGTAATGTTACCCACATTTTAAAGGCACAATAATATTGTGAAACCACCCTACAAAAGATGTTCCAGATTCACTTCTCACCCATAGAGTGTGAGAGTACATGAGATTATCACTGCCAAGTTTTACTTAGAAGCTGGTTCCATGGACAATCAACAGTGGTATTGAAAGCCTAGTTGCAAATGTACCCCTTACTTACTTACGTCATTGAGCAAATGTATCAGTTTTCCCCCCAGCAAACTATTGCTAGTTATATTATAAAATATATTCTCATATGTGGATTATTTATGAATTTCAAGTCAGTATATGCATTGAATTTAATAAAAACCTTTCTCTGAATATGAAAAATAATACAGCTTATTTTTCACATATCAGCAAAGACTTCTGGAGTCCAGAAGATGGTTAGAAAAGTGGAATTTTAAGTGAAGTGAGTCACTCTCACAATGTATCACTTCAATCTTGTGACTCTTCTGAGCACACTTTTCCTACTTCTTCAGCCCCAAGAGTTCTTCTTATTTCATTGTCTATGTCTTCGTATGATGCCAGTTTTTCAAGATGCTGGAGGCAAAGAGCAGCCGACGAACTTCTGGGCAAATCAGTGTGGCTCCTCATCAACTTCAGCAGCCTTGGCCTCCTAATGCACTGCAATATGGGCACTTGTAGCACATTGATATAGGGATCATTAGAGAATAAACCAACCACCACCAACAACAATAAAAATCAGTAGCTCTTTAGACCACTATAATTTATTTGAATATCTTGTTCCTTATTCTTTGCTATAAAGCTGTCTACTAATACAGATAGTGGAAGATTTTATTCTGTTCTTGATATTCATAGAAAGTAAAAAAAAAAAAAAAGAATGCTGATTATAATATGAACCTGTTTAATAAGTGAAGTTTCTGATGAGTAGTGCTTTAATGTATTGTTAATGTAATGAACATTACATTTAATGTATAGTAATGAAATAATTTATATATTTAAACCTTCATTAATTTATTAAAATGCTATTAATTCATTATTTTTAAAATTAAATACCTAACTGATAATCAATTAGATTTAAATAAAATTAAATCTAACATTGTTATATAAAAATTTGGGTCATTAATAGACAAAGGGATTCTAGGACTGTTTTTTTTTTTTTTTTGGCGGTACGCGGGCCTCTCACTGTTGTGGCCTCTTCCCGTTGTGGAGCACAGGCTCCGGACGCGCAGGCTCAGCGGCCATGGCTCACAGGCCCAGCCGCTCCGCGGCATGTGGGATCTTCCTGGACCAGGGCACGAACCCACATCCCCCACATCGGCAGGCGGACTCTCAACCGCTGCGCCACCAGGAGAGCCTGGGATTCTAGGACTTAAAAAAAAATTCTTAAAAAACAATAACGAAAAAAATTTTGTTTTTATGTTAATTAAATTAAAATGCAACATATAAAATAATAAATATATTAGCATTAATCTGGTTGTGAACTTCAAGAGCTACTATTGATTGCTTAAATATATTTTAATATATATTATATATATTATATAATATATATATAATATATATTAAATATATATATTATATATTATATATACATTTAATATATAAAAATATATTTTAATGAATCTTTACCTTTGGGATCAAAATAATTGACATCATCATATATGTATTCTTTTCACGAAATCATGGATCTGAAAAAGTAACTTCATTAGAGTATCTTATTGTTTCATTAGGGTATCTTATAATTTCAAATATAACATCTACCATGGGTTAAATTTTGCTTTGTTCTTGTTTTTCCCAAATTCTCCCAAAGAAAGAATGTAGCTGTGACAAAAACGTTTAAAACAATTATGTAAAAAATTGCTAAGATTACATAATATTTTAGGGAAACATGGTCTTTGGTTTATGGAGTTTTATTTAGATTATTTTTATAAAGACTGTTGCTGTGTTTTCTTCCATGGTTAACGTGAGCTTCCTGCCATCTGTTTGTGTTGTCTGTTTATCTGTCCACACACCTCAGTTTTGTTATTTTCTTGATTTGGTCCATTGTCTCCATTGTATACACAAACAAATTGTGTACATGATTTTGTGTACATGAGACAGTCTTTTTCTCCATGTAATGCTCATTTAGGATCCTTCCTTTCTTGTTTTCTCCTATTCATTTAACTGACCTGTACTGTATTATTTGGCTAATTCCTTTTAGATTTAAATAAACCTGAAAATTGGAATACTTTTTTCCATTAATTGCTTCCATTAGTGGAGAATTCTTGGGTACTGCTCTTTTTTCCTGAACAACTGGTTATCAAATTTATTCTTTACTTCTGTTACATTATAATTTTCTCACACAGAGTCAGTGCCATGGGTTAAAATTTCCACATCTTACCAGCTGTTGGACTACTCAGGGTGCCTACTTCATTTCCTCAGTCTTCTCATCATCAATATGTAGCCAATAATTACACAGACATGATGGTTGGAGTGTCAACATTAAATAAAATAATTGATGTAAAACATCACATGATGCTTAATACATAGCAAGTCATCAGTAAATACTAGCAAGTCTGCTTATTAAAAATGCTTCTGTTGTTCTACTTTGAATGCAATGAAGATATATTCAGGTTTATTAATACATTGAATTTAACTATAATACCTTTTATAGGGTAGTAACCATTCAATGTGTCATATCAAGGTGATTCTTCATATCTTTTCTTCATGAAAGCTTAGTACGAAAGCCAGACCAAGTAGAGATCTAGGGAGACACGAGCCACTTTCACCATTTTGAAGCCACAGCAGTTATCCCAAGCAATGAGAAATGCAAACATAGTAGCCTTTCTTGTGCAAAGCTGTAGTATGACAGAAAAAGACAAATCTAGTTTTCATGCAATGCCATCATCCAATGTAAGTATGCTAAGAGTATGTCCGTGCCAAGAAATCAACACATGGTCAAATATAAGATTTCCTTGGAGATTGAGGCCAAAGCCAAATCACCCTCATTGTCTTCTCTGATTAACCTTCATTAGACCAAAAAATGACTTTCTTTGCTGTCCCTGGGGCTTCATTTTACAGCTGTTCATTCTTTCAAAGATATGTAATAAATACTATTTAACAACCATGACAAAGACGGAGAATAGCAAGGTGGAGAATACAAAGGATTTTGTAAGGTGGAGAATACAAAGTATTTTGCATTCTGTATTCTCAGTCCCTTAATGAGAAGGTAGAATAATTCTCACCATAGGGAACAGTGTCCCAGGTTTTCTTTGACATACCTAGTTTAAATTGTCTCTTTATACCTATATATATATATATATATATATACCTATAGTTAGATCATTTGTTCCAGTTTTTCACTCACGAAATATTGTCATTGTGTTGATTGACATAAATCACAAGCTATGGATACTTGGAGAAAGAGAACCAAATCACTTCTTTCTGGGAAGAGAAAAATCAGTCTTGAATGCTTGACTCTCCTTGGACACTGAGTAGGGTTTTAGATGAGAGAGATGTGTGTGAGGGAATAGGGTGGGGGAAATGTTAAATATTTTTAGGGGCTGGTGGAACTTCTGTAGAGTGGAGTGCCAGATGTAAAAGTAGAGAGGTATGAGACAATTTAGGTAACACTGAATTCAAAATTTTAGTGTAAAATAAAATAGAAAATTTGTTTAAGCCGTTTGTAGTAGAAGGCTTTCAAAGATAGCCTGAAGAAATTTGGCAATTTTGCAGTCAAAGGTAAATAATTGGAGACAGATGAATAGAGTAGTAACAGAAATTCAAAGGATATGGAAGAGAAGAGAACTTGAAGATCATCTTCTCCAAATCCCTCTTTTTACTGATGAGGATACTGAGGCCTAAAGAAATAAAACAGCAAGCTCAAAGTCCCATTAAACTTCCTGTGTTTCATACATAGCATTATTATGTGTTCATAGGCTGTAGATAACTTTCTTGATATTCTGTTTAGATTTTTTTTTTTTTTTTTCGGTACGCGGGGCTCTCACTGTTGTGGCCTCTCCCGTTGCGGAGCACAGGCTCCGGACGCGCAGGCTCAGCGGCCATGGCTCACGGGCCCAGCCGCTCCGCGGCATGTGGGATCCTCCCGGACGGCGGCACGAACCCGTGTCCCTGCATCGGCAGGTGGACTCTCAACCACTGCGCCACCAGGGAAGCTCTGTTTAGATACTTTTAAGTAACTCAACTATAAATTTGGGCGGAGGAGCTTACATTCTGAATGGTCTTCAAATAGAAACATAAATTTTAACTTTTCATCTCACTGTGAGGCTTTTTGCCAAACTGAGAGACTGATTCACTGCCATTCCTCTATATTTGCTTCATGAATTTGGAGCACATTATAATAGAAAGAAGCTGCTTTTAGATTTCTGGTGCCAAAACATTTCAGGGAAAAGAAAATCAAAGATGAGCTTCCACCTCTTCATGAAATTGCATCACTGCCGCTTTATTCTTTCATCTTTATGGCAAATATTTAAACAAAAAACAAATGTCATCAGCTAAAGATTATGAGAAATTTATTGTGAAGACAAACAGGGCTCTCGATATTAAAGTTGGTGAGCAGAACCAACTTTATTGGGTATGAGTGTAAACCCAATTTTCACAGTAGATACTCTGCAGCAAATTAAATGAGATACCTTTCTTCTAAAATTACACTTTTTGGTAGATGCTTTATCTGCAGTTTTTGTTGTTGTTGTTGTTTTTGTTTTTTTAATGCCAGTATACTAAAACTTGCCCTTCAGATGTATCTCTTTGAAAAAATGAATGAGAAAATTGAGGAAAAAATAATAAAGCAAGGGAAGACATAATAGGGGTGAAACATGGGAAGTTAATTGTTTTAAACCGTTTTTCTTAATTATTTGTGTCTCTCAATGCAGCAGAATACGACTTTAAAACGAATTTAATTAAAAATATCCTGCAATTAATTTCACTGGAATTAATTTCATATATCTGCATATCATATCATTTCTAAAGTATAAAACGTTCCATCAATGAAATTAGTTAATTAAATCATCACATCTTAAAGTAACAGGAACACCACAATTCTCAGTTGCCAAATTCTTTGACTTCCTGAAATCGCAATCATAGCTAACGTTTCTATATTTAGAAATTCTACCATTTACTTTGAAGAAAATGTTGACTAATTATTTCTTTCCAGCCGCCAAAATATTGGAAGAATAGAAAGGGTCAGTAGCAGTGAGCAATAAGGGTATTTAAGAAACTAGCCACGGACTAGCACAGCCTACGAATGCTTGGCTATGTGACGGCAAGGTTGTTGATGCCACAAGCCTGTGATGGGCAGCAGGCAATATGCCAAACAAGGGACCCGCTCCTCTAAGGGCTTGCTGCTCAACTAGGTCTGATTTCCCTTCAGCTTCCCGGGAGCCCGGGTCTTCGCAGGCGTCGTCAGGAGAATTCTTCGCCCTAATTATCCTCGGAGAAAGACGCGCCTTTCTCGGAGAACGCTAGGCAACACTCGCCACGGCAGCCTCCTGGTTACTTCCCTCCGTGGGTGTGTGACTTCGTCTAAGCAACTCACACTTACAGTAGATTCTCACTGGCGAGGCTGCGAGCAGCAGAGGGCGGGGGGAGCCGGGAAGAGGAGGAGGGAGGAGGGTGGGAGGCGCAGAGCGGGCAGTCAGAGGAGACCGCGGAGCTTCAGACTCAGCAGGAGCGCGCCGTGGCGGTGCAGTTCCGAGCTCGCCTGCCCAGCGGCGCACACACCACCTCCTCCCCGAGCACCGGGAACCGCCGCAGCTCCGGGCCGCCGCCGCCGCCGCTGCCGCCGCCGCAGGGCTCCGAGCTCTTGCCCGCTAGCCGCCGCCAGTCCTTCCCTCGTCAGGGCTCAGCCCGCAGCTATTTCCTTCTGCCGGCCTCTTTGAACTCTGGGTCTTTTCCTCCGCTCGCCTCTCTCGTATTTTCCCCACCCTATATTTTCTCAACTCCTCTTCCTTTCTCCTTAGCCACCCTGCTTTTTTCTCCTCTTTTTATTGAGGATTTCTTCTTAAGATGCCTTGTCTTCCTTACCTTCGTCCATTTCAGCCCTGAAGACTGAAAAGGAGCCTTTATCTCTCCCCCAGTGGCATTTAAAAGACTCCCATCCTTAAAAGTCTAAAGAGGTAAAGAACAGGACGCGGGACCTTCTCGACACCCGAGAGTCCGGTCCCGAACTGCACTATCAACCGTAACTAGTATTTCATTTAACCCCAGTGTAGAGGAGGGAGTAGGGAGCCGGGAGCAAACTTCAGCCGTCTCAGAGGATCCCTGGTTCCCGCATTTGGACGAGCCGCGAGCCAGAAGGCAAAGGAGCCCACGGGGAACGAGGAGCAAGCGCGAGCCTCTCTCGCCCCCTCCGCGAGGCGGGAGCCGTGAACTGAGCGGCGCGGGACAGCGGCGGCGGAGGCGGCGAAGAGAAGATGCGGAGCTCGGGGCCCCGGGGTGCGGGACGCCGGCGGCCCCCGGGCGGCGGCGACGACCTCCCCAGCACCCCCGCGTCTCTGGCCGGCTGCTACTCCGCACCTCGCAGGGCCCCCCTCTGGACTTGCCTTCTCCTGTGCGCCGCGCTCCGGACCCTCCTGGCCAGCCCCAGCAACGAAGGTAGAGCGGTGGGGGTGGGGACCGCGGCAACCAGGGGCGGAGGGGCGAGGCGGGGCCTGGAGGCGCGGGCCCGGGCGCGCTGGACGCGGCTGCAGCGGATGAAATTGCACCCCTCCTCTCGAACCAACATTTGTCGTCCGCTTTCGCTAGCCTTTTCGCTCGCATCCCGCCGTCTCTGCTTGCATTGTTTGACATTAGCTGCGGAGTGCTGGGCGCGGAACCTGCCTGTGGACACAGGCTGCTTGGGGGGGGGGTTGGGAAGTTGGAAGCCAGGAGGAAAGAGGGCTCCAAGACCCGCGCCCGGAGGCTGGGTGCGGCTGGGTCTCACTTGAAGCGCGTGGGGAAGTGACATTTCGAGCTTGAAAGAGTGGGAACTGTTTGAAGAGCAGTGGCAGGGATCTCGGGAGCGGTGGGGCTTTTCGAAACCGTTGTTTGAGGCCGGGGATGGGAAACTGGAGGCAGTGGGGGTAGCTGGATGCTTTTATTTGGGGGAGAGGGGAGTGCTTTCTGGGAGCTGTTATTTAGGGCATCACCGCTGCTATTCTGGGGTGGGTGGTAAGAGCTTTTATTTCTCGAGGGAGGGAGATGGCGAAGGAAGGAAGGCGCTCCACACTGTGCTGGTGTCGCTCACTTTGGGGGTCTCATAATCACACTGAGGAGAAATTGGAAGAAGGCGGGAAGGTGGGACGCCGCTGGAGGCGGAGGGTTCGTGGGGGGAGGGGAGTGTCGCCTCCGGGAAGGCGTTACTGGCATCCACCGGGTCAGGTCTTCCCATGTTTCCGTGAAAGAATAGCCCCGCTCCGGAATCTCGAGTCCCCACTCTCCTGCCCACCCCCAATCCTGCGCTCCGGACCCAGAAGACTGTCCCCGCCTTGCACTGGGAGAGTAGGGTCGGCGCGGGAGCAGCACCTGCGCGGCGTTCGCGGCTCTCCGAGCTCTGCTCAGCCCCTCAGCCCGCCGCCCTCGGCCTCCGGGTCCGCTCTGCCGCGCTGGCTCCTCTTACACGCCGGGACCGAGCTTAAGGGCACAGCCCAATGCGTTGGGGCGGGGGGGTGGGGGCGGTGGGCAGCATCTCATATCGGTCAGCTCCATCACGAACACATCGAAAACCCTACCCTCTTGACTGCGAGGTTGGGGTTTTGATTCGGGGCTCCGGATGCCTCGAGTGAGGCACAGAACCTTAAAATTTTCCTTCCACTCGTGGGGCAGGGGATGCCGGACCGGAAAGATGAAGCAGCAACGGCGGAGTCTTGTGTGTCCTCGTGACTTGCACGGGTTTTGTCTTGGCTGTAGGAGAAGCCGCTGTGCTGGTTTGGGAGTGCTGCCAGCTCCCTAGGAACCGTGTGAAAAGCAGGGCAGATCGAGACTCCTCACCCCACCCCATGAATTTCTCTCTTTAACCCCTACATTTTTTAAAAAAAATCTGATTTAAGGATTACATGTAGATAGATCTATCCACCTATCTATTTACCTACCTAAAGTCTCCCATGCTTAACACAAGCAGTCTGCATTTTTTACCTTCCCGACAAAGTTGAGAAAGTGTTTTCTGAAGTCGTAGTCCTTTTATTGACATCTCATGTTAGATTCATTATGTTAGAAGTCCGGAGGATTATGACAGGGTTAGGAGTCCTTTCATTAACTGTCTTATTCCACCAAAAGGGGCATCCTGGTTTGGGTTTAAAGAGTAATAGTAGTAGTAATATAATTTATCCTTTCGTGTGTTCCTTTATGCTTCAGTTTTTTTTTTTTTTTTTCCAGGTGTGATGGGGGAAGGGGCTTATGTAGAGGTGAAAGGGAGTAGTAGCTCTTGGTTAGAGAATGGAAGAAATGAAGTCTCAGGGAAGGTGGCGCTAAATGGAAACAAGGGTCGAGACTGCGCGGAGAAAGAGGCAAAAGGAGATGGAGGGAAGCAAGCAAATAGCATCGGTCTCCTATTGTAAGCGGAGCTGGAGTCTTGTGGAAGGTAGACTGGCTGATATTACAGACTTAACACCCACAGATTGTGTTGTCCTTACCCCAGCTAGTGGTACACACAGCAAAACTTGGTTTTCAGTGAGATGGGGATTGCCGAGGTCTAACCTGCAATGAGCGGTACTTTACCAGCCAGTGTTCTGAAGACGCTAAAAGTAAAAGCGTGTCTGTTGTTTGGGGTACATTTTGTAACTTCATTATTTTACATAACTAGAAATAAAATTTATACACACACACACACTTCCTCTCATTCATCCTGTCTCTGCCCAACAGTTACCATCTTTCCATCAGTGTCATCCCAGACCTTTAATATTTATGTTCTCTTCTTTTTGTTTCTCCATGATACTGCTCTTCTAAATCAAAGAACAAGAATATAAGGTATTTATAACAGAAGTCAGTTTGTTTATTTATTTAAAGATTCCGATTGGAGATTTTAAGTTTGTTTTTGATTGTTTTTGGAGGAACTTTGGAAGATCAGGGGCAGAAAGATTTTATGTATGCACTGACTCCATTAATAACTTGCTCTCCTATACTTTGCTTTCTGCAAGCTATAGATGCTTAGTAATTTCTCAGACTATAGTGTGTATATACATTATATATGTGTATGATATGAATGCTCCCATTATGTGAGAAAAAAATTTTCAAGGCAGATAGAAATAAATGTGAGTTTACATTTATAATTGGTATTCCAGTCATGTTTAAAATTTAAGTTTGGTAGACATAAATAAGCAGAATTGAACAGAAAAAGTCAAATATGTGTCTAGAATCTTGGACTGATATGAAATGAATTTTAGAATACATTGGATAATAGACGAGGAAAATTTACTCTTTAGCCTGAATTCTAGGATAATGTAAATATATCTTTAGTTGTCTTATTACACACATTAGGCATAAATAACATGTGGAAGAAACCTTTGAACTACAGTGTAATATACAAGACTTTTATTGTAAAATAATTCCAAGGCATATATAAAGCAAAAAATTGTCTAAGACTGATCAGGCAGGACAAATGTTAGCAAGTGTATCAACAAGTGAAAATTTTAATAGATTTAATAAGTAAAGGGAGCATGTCCACTGTTATGAATATTGGAGGTGGCCCTGAACTTATTCAGTAACTGCCACTTTTTGCTGTCTGGAGATATATTTGTAAACAAGCATTATTTGACAAGTGCTTTTCGCAGTAGGGATTCTTGGCCAATTACTGCTGAACAGCTATGCATTGAAAATGATTCACCCGCAGTGAATCAAGCTAAATTCATTGAGCTACAGTCAGTAATGTCCCAGTAAAGTGCTTCTGACAGTTGTCAGCAGTTTGTATTTGAAAAGTCCAGTTTCTTGTCTCTGAATGTTTTGTATGTTGGAGAAAGTGGAATGGAGGGACTCTGAGGGAGAAAAAAAACACCACATGAGGGGAAAAACTGGGGGGCTAAACTGTTTGAAAAACAATTATAAAATTGTAAATGTTTTCAGTGGAAAGAAAGAAAAGGAAGAAAGTTTGTTTTAGGGTTTTTCTTGGTTTATAATAGGACCAGGCCCATAAAAACGATTGGACGACAGACATAATAGATTTGTAAAACCAAATGGCTTTGTTGTGTGGCCTTGTCATCTGGTTGTAATTCATTTCCTTTTAGATAAAGAGGCAGGACCCCACGGAAAAAGGACAGTAAAATTATTCCCTCACCAGGACACTACTGAAGAAAAAAAGAGAGCCATTACCCCTATTTGAATCATAGATTGTTGGAACTAGGAAGCCACCATGAGTTTAGGCTTTTTGCTTTATAAACCATGAATGGGGAGCAGAGGGTTGGGTCTTAAAATTGTAAGCCTTTTTTTTGAGGTAGACAAAGATCTTCTTGGGTGTCAGGGTGACATGTAAGAGGATTTCATTTCCTCATTTAGGGCAGGGAAGAGATTGAACAATTTCTGCATTTCTAATGGATATTTCTCCTTTGATTGAAAATATTCTTATTATAATATTGTCACTTGTAAATATTATTACTTTATGTAAGTTCACATAGGATATAATTGGTATGGGAAAAGATTCATTTTTTATGCTTAGAAATGTATTACTTGCCATTATTTGTATTATTAATACTCTGCTTTACAAAATGTGACCATTGAGAGTGTTTCCACATGAAATATAAAAATGAGATGATATAGCTATTTACAGACAAAACAGCCCTAGTCTATTTAATTAAATATTAGACTTTATTCAGTGTTGCTACTGCTGAGAAAATGAGTATGCTTTAGTTATTTTCACTACATTTTTGTTTATTGACTTGACCACTTGAATCTCCTTTGTTTGGTGTGCTTTTTTATGTATTTGCTTGAGTGACCAATTTATTTCTCTTTCATTTGGAAGAAACCTTTTTACCTTTGACTGTAAAAATAGTCAAAGGTAATGTGCATGATTATGTTAACTAGCTATAGTTATTTTTCCTTTTATGAGTCAAACAACTTTTTTAAAAAAGAAAATTGTGTTGTTAATATCTTGAAGAAATAGCTACTGTAAAAGTAATGAGAATTCTTTATACTTTATTTTTTCAATTTAAATTAGCAGATATATTTCATTTTACTAATGAATAACATGAACTTAAGTCAGCAGAGCTATCTGATTATTCAAAGATGATTATGGCATTTTTAACAATCTTAAAATACTTTTACAATAGTTTTCATAAAACATCAAAATTAACTGAAGTTTGAATATTCAGCCTTGCTTATGAATCACTAAAATTGATTGCAGTATTTGTCCTTTTGTTTTCTTTCCAGAAACAGTGACTTTTAACTATGAAATCAATATGAGAGCTAAAAATGTAAATTGTTACGTTAGAGACTCAGTGATTCTTTATGCTCTAATATCTCTGGTGAGTATGTATTTATCTATAGAGCAGAATAGTTCCTGCTGGCATGCTCTACTGGGTAAATACATATTTAGTTATTTTATCAAAATGTATATAATCAGTTTGTTAGATAGTGATTTCTTCAAAGGAGTTATCCTAGTCTATTGTATACATAAACACACCTAATGGTATTTTTAATTGACATTAAAAATGTATCATATGTTCTATCCCAGACTAAATGATACACTTACGTTTCTATGAATGTATACAAAAGTCACTAAAAAATAAAATAAGTGCTAAAGGCTTTGTAAACACAGATTTAAACAGTTTATGTTTTTTACAAAAAGTTTAATAATACATAACTTTGAAATAATAAACAAAATAGGTTATTCAGTAAGATATATTTGATATAGGAAATGAATAACTGGAGATTCTCTATTCATAACATTTTCCAAATCATTATGTTATTATTATATAGCAGTTAGAAAACTGGAAGATTTGATAGTTATTCACTGTGAAAATCTTGTCTGAATTATTGGTTCCATTGAAAATGTTTAAACCAAAATGTAAATGATCCATTTTTAAGTATTTGGTTTTTAACTTCCAAAACAGCATGACTGCTTAAGGAGTCTCCCTTTATCATATATTTACTTTTCCTGTTTTAGTTTCTGCCTTTATAGACATTTGTTTTTTCAGAGTTAATGAAATAGATTTTAAAGTGTTTGAACAAGACAGAAATTTACTTTTGAACAAGAAAAAATGTTTAAGAATTTTAAATCCAAATTTTGAACAACAGCTCATTTTTTAGAATATATTTGATAACATGCAAGGTGTTGTAATGAAGAACTTTCCACCAAAATACTAGGCTCACTGATGCCGTAAATTATACTATGAAATAGCCATTTATAAATCAAATTACAAATAGGTAGTGGTACAGGTATTCTTGAGTATTAAAACTTGATTGGAATTTACATTTTTCTATTGACACTGTAGATTTCACATGTATAGGATTTATTCACTTTACTCATTCTAATCCCATAAAATAAGAGATGGCTGTAATTTAAAATTCATATTAAAATGGCAATAGAAAACACTTAATTGAATGACTTAAAACATAATTCTAATCAACAAATCTCATGAGAAATAGATTTTTAAATTACCTTTTAACTTATTTCATTATCATCTTAAAAATTTCTTAGCCTTAAAAAAAAATTCTTAGCCTATATAATGTTAGTGTAAAGCAAAAAATAAATAAATGAAAAGGAAAAAAACTCTGTAAGGTACATAATAATTTAAATTGTGTCTAGTGAAATGTGTGGGACTTTATGGTCTGGCTTTTTTTTTTTTTCTAAAAGTTCAAACTTGTCATCGAGTATCTCTAATGAGAATTCTAGGTGTTACAAAGTTATAAAATAAAACTGTAATTTAGTAGTTGTACCATTGGAGTTTTTGAAAACTCTGTGGTTTAGCATGATGACTTTTATTATTACTAGCTGCCATTTTAAGTGGGTATAATTTTTAATGTTTTTTTTTAATCTTTAGCAATTTAAAGAAACCATAAGAAGTTATTTCTACCATTTAAAGAATGCCGCAAAATCCTCTAAAAAAAAGTGTGTGTTTTGTCTTTAGAATCTCATTGATAATGTATTCAGTTAAAGAAAACCTAGTAAGCTCTGTTCTTAAAGCACTGTTTTTTAGCTCTTTCTTTTTTTTCCCTGTAGGTTCTACAGCCTTTAGGTTCTGATCAGTTTATGTAGTACTTTATTAGTATCATTTAAACTATTTCTTAAACTATTGTAGAATATACAAAACTTTGTTGATCAGAAGTTGACCTTAGGTCATGCATTCTTTCCTCTGTATCTTCCGGTGATTCAGTATTCATGGCTTTAATTGCTGTGCATTTATTAAGCAGAGTGCAGGAACTTGGCCTGAGGATTGTGTTTGTGCACATGGACACGTTTTGGGTTGTGTGTTACGGCTATGGTGAAGCTGGGAGAAAGAGTGGTGAGGGATGTCATGATGGTATCACTATGAACTTGATATTAATAAAAGCGCTTGGGTTTTATTTTTTATATTGTTAAAAAATCCCATACCAGCACACACACACATTCTAATTTTATATTTGTTTTACTGACTCTGAAGATTTAAATCCCAGCCTAATGGAAAAAAATAACTCTTTAGTTCATTTTATTTCATCCATTTAGTTCTTTTTTCTTTTATTTCTCTGTAAGTTGTACAGTTTTCTTGAGTCATGGCAAATATTTGTGGCGTTAGATACCTCGCAAATTAAATAATTGGGATTAAAGTGTCTGTGGTGAGTCTAATTCTGTTATAGTTGCTGGACTATTGCCCAGGCTATCTTCTCCATCCATCACACACGTCTTCGTTTCTAACTAAACTGGGCTCATATCTCTGTTAAGTAAATGATCTGGTAAAAAAAAGAATAATAATAATGATCAAAGAGCCAAAACCAGAGGGTTGAAATATTTTGCATATGCTTTGTGAGAAAATGTTCCTACTTGGAAACATGTTTCCGGCTCAGTATTGGACGATTTAGAGAAAATACAGTCTGTTCTTTTACTCAGAAATGGGTAGTGTCTTTTATCTCTTATGATAATTTCACACTCTTATTTTCATCTGTCACATCTCATTTCCCCTTTACCCCTCCTTTTCTCTCTCTTTCCCTTCTTCTTTCTTCCCCCCTCCCCTATCAGAGACTCCATTTATGCAAAGTCAAAGCAAGATAAGAGGGTAAGAGCTCATCCATGCCTGTAAGAGCTCATCCATACATCCTGCCTCCAAGGAAGTATTGGGGCGATCAGACAATATAGTCTTCTGTTAAATAAATCATGGGACCCAGTCCTTAACGGTAAAGAGTAGATCGTAGCAAACCAAGTTATATATTTTTCACTTGATTCTTAAGTCTGAAGTCCAAGAGTTTAAGGTATCTCTGTCAGTTTTGTGTTTCTTATAAGATAGCTCACTTATTTACTTTGCACTGGCTGTCCCTTCCAGTTCCAGGATGCTTGTTAATGACTTCTGTGGAAAGACAAACTCAGCAGGTAGGTCCGGCTGGCACCGGTTCAGCCCAGCAGTCCGCAGCAGGCATGCTCTCTCTGAGCCAAGTTGTAGCTTTCACGCAGAGCCCTGGCCTGTGTGCTGCTAGCTGGACAGGTGATTCGACTGCCCTGTTTTGTGGAAGATGACAGGGGTCTGTCTTCTCCCTACAGTCTAGGCAGTATAGTGATGCTGTCACGAGTCTCCTAAAAGGGGTACAACCAGCCTTCTGAGAAAAGTAGAAAATACTTGGGAACTGTTGTGTCTGAAGGATTTTAACCATATCTAGTTTCAAACCATCATATTTGATTTTTCTGGAAGTTGGGGGTAGGAGTAACGACAACAACAGAACCATTTAATCTTGGAGATTTGGAGCCACTGTTTTTTTATTAAAGCCTGCAAAACGAAGCAGGGAAAGGATTTCTGGTATGGAATTACAGAAAAGTAAGAGAAAAGAAAAAAACAAATCCAAACTTCTGGCTTTGAAATTCAGAAAGAAAGTAGTCTTGTTTTGTTTTGTGTTTTTGTATTTTGTGGAGTTATTTTTTGTTTCTGTTTTGTTTTGTTTTCTTTCCTTTTTTTCTAATCTCCATCATTTACTACCTCTGAATTCTGTGGACACTCACTGTGTTATTTTTTTTAGCCTCAGTTCATGTATCTGTAGCATGGTACTACTTCACATACTTGTTGTGGAGAACAATCAAAATGAGATGATTTTCTAATTGGTGAGCATATGTAAGTTGTGGGAGTGTGGCTGGTTAGAGCTCTGCAAAGTCCATGTATGTTAATGCTTCTCTTGCCAGGTAAGGACTAGGATACAAGGAAGCATCGGGAGAAGCAGTTCTGTGGATTTAAGTTTACACTATGTGAGGAATCGTCCTTAAGGAAAGGAGTACAAAAAAATTTTAGTTTTGCAAGTGTAGCAGAAATACGGACTTAGTGAACACTTCGCTGGTGCCTTAGTAGCATGGAAGTGACCCATGTCATTGAGGGTCCTGTAGCTTAATTTTAATTAACTTTGCGATAACTGCCTCTCACTGGGTAGTGCAAAATGGGAACATGTAAAGACCATGAAGTGAGCCCTGCTATGTGTGAGTGATGTGTTCTTGAACCATCCACCTCAGATTCCACATAGTTAAAATTAAGTGTTAACACACACTCATAGCGTTACTGTGAAAATAAAATAATGTGCAGAGTATGTATGTTGCTTAGTAAAATTCCTAGAGCAAAACAGGTATCCAACAAATGTTAGTCCCTGGGGTTTCCCCACACTAAATGTGGGATATTTGAGATAAGCTTTCAGAATCACAGGTTATTGTCTTCCTTGCATTGGATGATCAAAGGGAATCTGGGACAGGAAAATAATCTAACAAAAAGAATTGCATATGCAAATTTTCCATAGAGCAATCAAAGATAAAAATCAACCGCATGATGTTGTCCTATTTTCTTGCTGGTTTCCTAATTATTTAATATTGAATACTGGGATTTGATTAGGAAATAAAGGGAAAATCATCAGTACAAAGATCATGGGTTGTAAATGTTGCCTTTTATCTCATTATGCCTCAAGGAGGGGTCAGAAGTTTCTTATTAGCCACAAAACATATCAAGAGATATTTCAAATGTTTTGGATATTTAGTACTGGCATAGTAAGTCTTATATATATGTATTTAATATAATATATAATATATATATTTAAATGACCTTTATGCTGCTATGAAAGTGGATAATTGGGAGAATTAAATCCTTAGAAGTTTCCTGAAACATATATCTGACACTATAGTTGGACACCTCTGTTTTGGTTTAAAGTATACGATTTTCTCATCTGCTCAGTTATATTCAGATTTTAAAATATTACTTGGAAATATAACTGAGCTTTTACATTTTTAGAAAGGTTTTAATACAATTCTGTGAAAGCTTATCTTTTTTATGTAGGTAACATAAACAGGTATAAGGAAGTTTAGAATGTATTGTATTTAGATCTGCTTGTGAAATGTATGTGTATCTGCGTGCATGAGTACACCCACCTGTATACAATAATTATAGCTAACATTCATTATTGACATACTGCGTGCCAAACATTAAGTGGTTTACATGTATACTGATTCATTTTCCTCAAAACAAGCCTAGGAAATATGTATTATTATTATTATATATTATTCCTATTTTACACATGAGGAAACCGAGGAAGAGAACAGTTAAATAACTTGCCCAAGGTTACCCATCCAAAAGTGGTAGAAATCTGCATTCAAGCCTAGGCAGTCTGACTCCAGCATTGCTCTCTTCAACTCTTCTACACAAGGGGAGACTGTTGACTAAAGTCCTTCAGATGTCCACAGTCACTCTTGCCCTCACCATCCAAATAATGGCTCATTCCACAGACAGTGGGAAGTACGGTTAAAGTGCATACAAAAATTCATGTGGAGTCCTGAAGATATTTGTTCTCATGTTCACTCATACCTCTATTTTTTTTTTTTCCTTCTCACTAAATACTTGATCCGCTTCTTGTCATTGGGCTTTTACACACTGATTTGAGCCCCATGTTGACATCTCCCCTCTTCATTGCCCACTAGCACAAGGCAAGATCTCTTCCTCCACATTATGTCTTTTTAATTTTAGGCCATGTATTTTTTAGTTTTTAAATTGTTTTCTGTTACTTTCATGTATAAGCAGCCCAGTTCTCAATCTCTAGCCCAGGCTACACGCTAGACCTAGCTGTGTATATCTGTAATCCCGTTCAGAAACTCTCTTGGCGAAGTGCTGTTTGTGGCTGATCACTACACCTTGCTCTGTTGGAAAGAGAGGGCAGTTTTGAGATAAAGTTTTGCCTTAAACTCATGACATTATAATTCTTAGGCAACACTACTTTTTGTAACAAGTGAAGGTACTGAAACGTTCAGTGGGCTGAGTAGAAAATGTGTTCACCTTTAGTCTCCTATCCAAGGCAACTTCTTGGGTGCTTTCTTTTCTCTTTATATACATGGCAATATTAAATATTTTATAATCACTTTTATGTAGCTTATGTTATTAAAATGCTTTGTAGTTTACAAAATGTGCTAACCTACCTTATTCCACGAGAATCTCATAAAAACCTGTAGGGTAGATTAGACAAATCATTGCTATAAACAAAGGAACTGAAACAAGAAAATTTGGTCTAGTAAAAAATCAGAACTGGTTTCAAAGCCAAAGTCTCATGATTGCAGAATCAGCGTTCCACTTTAGGAGGCGGTGAGGCAGAGTGGTAAGAGCACAGGCTCTGGGGTCTGGCTGAACCACTTAGAGTTGTGTGAACTTGAAAACGCTGAAAACGCTGAAAGCTAGAAAACCTCCTTGTGTCTATGCATTCTTTTCTGTAAAATGGGAATATTCATACAGTTCGGGGTTGTAAAGATTAGGTTCATATCAATAAAGTGTTTTGTAAAAGTTCTGGTACACAGGAAGCATTATATAAGTGTTAAATAGTCCACGTGCTAAAAAGTAGTGTGGGTTGGCACTCACATTTAGCAGGGTCTAATTTTCGACATTAGTTAGTGAGTACTGTCTAATATTTATTGTATATGGAAATATCACAAGAAAAGCACTTGACTTCAGTTCAGTTGCTCAAGCAGCCCTTGTTTACTCCCTGGGTAAACCCTTCAACGGCTCTCCAGTACCCTCAGGATAAAATCTAAATTCCTTGAGCCAGAGTACAAAGCACTCAGTGATTTGCTCCTGGCCCACCTCTCCTGCTGCTTCCCTCCATGTCTGCACTCCGTGCTTCTGTGGGGGAGCCCTTCTCTCAGCACAGTTGGATTCTGGGTGCTCAATAGGAAACCCTCAGCTCCTTCCTGCACCTAGGTTACCTTGATCTTATGCCTAAGTTATACAGGGTAAGAGCCCTCCCCAATTTTCCCAGTATTCTGTGCCCATTCTTTTTCCGTGTGTAGCATATCACGCTGGGCTGGAATCAAGTTTTCCCTTGTTTATACATTTTTGATAATTTGATAAGAATAGAAATCGCCGTAAAAAATAAAGGTTAACCAGAGAAAAAGCTCTCTTCTGAATTGAGACATCCCTACTAAGAGTTATTTGGTATGATTTGCCAACTAAAGCAAGTTGATTCCAAGAAAACTGGCAGGTTTTCTGTTTTTGCATTTACCAAATGCATCAGTATGAAAAAAGCTTTGCCTGTCTGTAACCCTAATACCTGATATTCCGTATGTATCAGTGAAGTATGTTATGCCCTGTAAATTTACTTTTAAGGAATAAATTATATTAAGTAACTTGTTTTGTTTCTGCTTTTAAACACACCCAGTCTCACCACATTACTGTTTTTTCCTGGTAGAGCCTATGTAGCTTTTGTCCTAAATTCATAACTAATAGAGTTCAGAATCTCTGGTATTATAGAGTCTTTTCTAAACGGAGATTTTGCCAACTAAAAGAGTGTATGATTTGCCCACCAAAACAAATTAATACCAAGAAATTTGGCAGTAAAATACTTTATTTTATATTTAACAAAAGTATCAATGAGAGGAAAGTTCTACTGAAGTTTGCCAAACCACTAAGAAATAAATAGGATATATCCTGTGGTCACTATCTTTTTGTGATTTAATCAACTACTGTTTTCCCCCTCTTTCATATGATAAGTTCTCAGAATTCATGACTTGAGCCACAATCAGCCAACATAAAATATTTTTTTCTGTTTTAAGCATGACTTAAATTTATCTCTAGAAAAACAATTAATATAAAACATCTGTTTCTTAATGGTTTAAATTTCTGGGGAGGGGATGGATTTACTCTTTCATTTGTTCTAGATTTCCTGGATAATTTAGACTGTCACTTACTTTATGAAGCACTTTAGATTTACAACTTGGTAGGAATTCTTAATAATGCAGGGAAAGGAGCAGGAAAATGGATATCATCAACCATGTGAACAGAGTAACATTAAAAAATAGATTTATAAAGAATAAAGTTTAAAATGTAATGATGAATGGCTTTTTAAGTATAGCTTGGTTAATGTCTGGTTAGTGTGTTTAATTCTACCCAGTGTCTGATTAGTATATTTAATTAACTATCCCTTTTGAACATATTTTTATTTACTCTAAAAATTCTAACAAATATATGAGAAGTGTCAGTGGGTTAATATTGTATTCTACTGAGCTAAGAATTCTTTGAACTGAATTTTTCTTCTACATGGGAGGGATAATAGTGATAACTTCTCTGAAAACTATTACCACATAATCTCCTTTAATTCTCACAATAACCCTGTGAGCTGGATATTATTTCAGTTTCCTAGTGGGAGATGGGGCTGGGGAGAAATTAAGTAAATTGCACTGGGTTGCACAACAAATAAATTGATAGGTTAGGAACCAGGTGTGTTTGATGCAGAAGCTCTTGGTTGCACCCACTATCTAGAGATTATATTTATTTAAATGTACTTAAGTATTATGATTTGTATTTTATTTACATATACAATTGTTCAAGGAAGGAATCATGTTTTGTTACAAAACCACATGTTTTATAAGAAAATCAATTAATATAAGAATAATATAAGCAAAGTGTATGGGGACATGGAAAATTTATATCAAGAAAATCTCACTCATTAATGCTAAAGCAATTGAATAGAAAACTTAAGTATAAGCTTTGATTTACACAGTTCTCATTTCCTGGCAGAAAACCTGTCAGAACCTATTAGATGAAAATCAGTTTTGTATATTTTGAAAATTGGTAAGAATTATTATTCATGGCATTGTTCAAACACAAACAACACTGTGACCAGCTAATAGGCTCTTATGTAAGTCACTGTTGAAAGCCAAGGACAAAGGGTTAAAAATGGTTTTCAAATTTCTTTTTTTTTTAAGTTTCAGAACCTCTAATTCCTCTCATCATTGTGGAAGCCCAATACATGAAGCAGATAACAACAGCGTTATTGGGCTTCCTGGCTCTTTCTTTACCTCCTTGCTCCCTTCATCTGCTTGTGCCTCTGAGATATCTCTTTAGAACCACAGGGGCCATTGTGGGCTCAGTGTGAAAACCACTGTGTTAAAATATAAAAGGAATGTTGTATAGAAGATCCGTGTGCTATGATCCTGACTTGTAACTTTGTAACAATCTAGCTAAAAAATAAATTATAATATCTAATAAAGTTTACTTTGAACCAGTGGTTCCTAACCCAGAGGCACTCATCAGAGCCAACCTCAAAACATGGTTAAATATACCATGCCTGGAGCCTCCTATACTCACTGAGTCAAAATTCATTAAAGCAAGTCCTGTGGAAATCTGTAAGTTTAGAATCTGGGAATCTGTACTTTTAGAATATATATTCTAAAAGTACAGATACATATATATATATATATATATATGTATATATATAAAAAAACTATATAAATGTTTTCTATTATTAATCTCAAAGACAATATGAAAATGTGCTAAGGCTAAAGGTAATGTATATTATTATCAGATAACACTGTGTACAATAAGGACATACAAAATGTTAGAGAATTGTAAAAACAAATGTCAAAATCCAAAATTATTCTAATTATAGTTTGATATGTAGTCAATGGTAGAGCCATTGATATCAGAACTGATCCTCAAAGTGTATGCTTTGATTAATATTTCCCCTTTATATTCCTACATAATTTTATCTTCATTTTGAATGTGTTCCCATATATCCCTGAGTGTCAAATGTTAATTCAGATAATTATACCCTAAGAGAGTCTGACTTGGGGGACACAGAAAGATTATTTCACAGGTAATGCAAATTCAAGCAAGTGTCTACTCTTAGAGCTAAGCAATTGGAAGGTTGAACAATCAGCAGGATACTTCCTATTTTATGCACTGATGCATCCCCAAGGCCTAGAACAATTCTTGGTACTTAAGTAGATGCTTAATAAATATTTGTTGAACGAATGAACGCTCATTCACTGCAAGTGTCCATAGAACTGTAATAGAAGTTAAAGCAGTGAGCTAGACTTTCTCCTTTTTACATACTATTTGTATTACATGTAATTTATTAGATTGAAGATAATAGAAAAACTATCCAACAGTGACTTACAATGTAGAGGGGTTAAAAAATGTTTGAGAAAGAAGTTTCAGGGTAGATGTCTGGTGGTTTGGGTTCAGTGGCTTAATGATGTCAGGATAGGAATCACTGTGACTTTTTTGGCCTTACTTTCAAGGCTATTGCCTTATGGTTGCAAGAAGACTGATGCATCTCCAAGCATCACATCCAGTTCAGAACAAGAAAAAGGGAAAGAGAAGAGCCAAGAATCATGTCAGCTGCACTATTCCTTCAGCTAGGACAGCAAAACTTTCCCAGAAGCTGACAAGGAGATTTCAGACTTATGTAACAAGGGCCCCCAGTTCAGTGGAGGCTAAGATTATAGAAACATAATGATCATTATTTGGTAAGGCCAGTTATGAACCATTGTCTAGTGCTGGGCACATTGCCCCTCTAAACACAAGTGAGATTCTGATATGAAGGAAGGAGAAAGGATGTTAGTAATTAATGGGCGTAAAATACAATACAATATCACTGAAGTGATACAATACCACTGAAAAGAGAAAATACTTTTATTTTATTTTATCTTGTGTTATTTTACTTTATTTTCTTTTATTTTCTTTTCCTTTATACACATTGTAAAAGGAGAAGTAGCCAACTAGTGGGGTTATATTTTGACCAAAAATAGATTTTAGGTACCATGTTAACTAGGCAAAAATGATTGCTACTAGATCATCAATCTTATACCTTATAAAGATACATAATTTATTGTATTTCTAAAAAATGACTTAATAATTACTTTGCTGCTGTCATGAATCTTGCTAGCTATTTTGAAATGGATAATTAGAGCTGGGTACTAAAATGTTTATGTTCAGTCACCTAAAATTATTGGGCACAATATTTATTTATACTTCTGTCAATAGTGCTTTATATTTTGACTAGCTTTTGATGACAAATTGTTATCCAAGGATTTCTTGTAATATATATATATTTTTTTCCATTTTGGATAACAAAGCCATTCTGTAGGGTTTACATCAGAATTCAGTTTTAATTAAGCCACAAGACTGACATGGGATAATGACTGAAGTTGCTAGCAGAAATTTGGGTCACTTCTCATGTCACAATAAGGGCTACTGGGCCACACAGTTGTTTGTGCTTTTTTGGAAATGCCATCACCTTAAAATACAGACTGTGAAATTGTGCAAGTTTCTTTCTGTTTTAGTGCATGTTCAGATCTAATCATCATTTTATCCTACGCTGAAGGCTGGAAAGCTAATTATTATATAGGTTGTTTTGCAGTTTGGTATATTTCAGTCAAACATTAGGGGTAATTAGGGACTGGGGTAAGGATTCATTCCAAATGAAGAATCAGCTTTGCATACATTTCCCATTTCTATTTTGATGTGCTTTTTTTTTTTTTTTTTTTTTTTTTGTGGTACGCGGGCCTCTCACTGTTGTGGCCTCTCCCGTTGCGGAGCACAGGCTCCGGACGCGCAGGCTCAGCGGCCATGGCTCACGGGCCCAGCCGCTCCGCGGCACGTGGGATCCTCCCAGACCGGGGCACGAACCAGCGTCTCCTGCGTCGGCAGGTGGACTCTCAACCACTGCGCCACCAGGGAAGCCCTTGATGTGCTTTTTGACATCTAAGGACAAAGTATATTTTACAAACTTATACCCTGTTTTGCCCCAGTTAGCATGCTTATTAAAGCATAATGAATAATAAAATAAAAAAATAAGAGTTACCCTTTTGCTTTCTGAGATCTTGTAACTTACTGTTGGAAATTTGATACTAAATTTTGATTTCTCCAGGAAAAACTAGTATCTGCTCTGTTTAGATTAATAGATCTGAGGATTTCCATTTTATATAGAGTACTACTAGATCATTATGGGAGATGCTAGCTTCTGTAACATGTTATTCAAAATTCATTGATTTAGTAAAACTCCTTGATATGTAGAAATTAAGAGTTTCAAAGGAGGGAACCTTTGGATTCATTAAGTCTGATATTGGGGCAAGTGTGATATAGAAGCAAGAGAAAGAGCTTTGGAGTTAGATAGACTTGGATTTAGATTCTGGTTTTGTGCTTATCAGCTCCATGACCTTAGACCACTGCCATGTTTAGCTTTTCTCAACCTCAATTTCCTTATCTGTAATGTGGGGAAAATAACATACCAAAGGATCATTGTTAGGATTAAGTGATATAATGTGTATTAACTACAGATACACATAATTTTATTAGTCTTAATCGCTGATATTACAAATATGAGAATAGAGGACCTCAAAATAAAATCACTTCCACAAGCTCACACAGTAGCAAACCAGAGCCATAGGACTGATGAATATTCTCTGTGCAGTGAACTATTCTCAAAGTGAATTGTGAATGTGCACATTTATTTCAAATGTTGAGGATTTGCACTGTTTTGCAAGGAAGAGCTTCATATACTATCTACGTACATTGTAGAGTGGTGAACAGGAATTGAGTGAGCATATTCTGTAATATGACAATTTTCAAGCCCATTATGTCATCTAATTTTGACTTTTCTTTTTAGAAAAAAAACAATATGTAAAACTAGACAAGTTTGGTTACCACACCTGACAAGGTAGCCATGAAAACCATGTTTTTGCTCTTTTCATGCAGTGTGTCCTGTGAGGAGCAGACTGCTCATTAGTCATAATTTCGCTCAGTAGATTTCAGAGTTACCTTTGCCTAAACACTCTGTATAGACTAATCAGTGGATACGAATTCTCAATCCCCCTTTGCCATCTCCATGAGTTTACAATTTTAGAGTATATTAACAATTCAAAATCTTTAGCATACATTTCTGATTGATTTTTGCTTCCTTCAGAGTTGTATGCTTCATAGTATGACTATGCTACTGCTTACTTTTCAAAGAGCAGTGGCTAAAAATTCTTTGTTTATGATGATGAAAAATATTTTGTAACAAAATGGAAAAAAAGAGACAAAAAGAACAAAATGAGCATAGGTGAATGTATTTTGAAACAAACAAAGGCAGTGGTTATTGCTCATAGTCAACAATGAGAGTAATAAGATTGAAAGAGACAACAAAAATCATCTATCTTTGATATCACTTATCACTTCAAAGATAACGAATATGATGGTGTAAGTAACTCAATTTGAAATGTCATTGGAATTCTTTAAGTCAAATATCTTTAAATGGGAAGTATCGAGACATGATAGAAGAAGAACAGACTTCTGGCATAAGAGAGACTAAAGTCTGCCTTCAAATTCTGCCACTTAGCAGTTGTATCTGTTAGGATGTCTTCCTCTGCAAATAGCAAATCACTTCCCACTGGATTAAGCAACAAATCTGATTATTTCCCATATAACAGGAAGTCCTAAGAGAGGCAAGTTTCAAATTTAGGTGTATTAGCAACTCTGTGATACAATTTTGAATCAGATACTTCTCATCCCTTCACTCTGCCAACCCTAATCTATAAGCTTTGCTCTCCTGCTGATTCTCCTTGTTTGCTCAAGATGGCTGCATCAGTTCCAGGAAATATACTCATACCCAGCAACTTTCAAGGCATCCAGGAGTTTCCTTTTCTACTGTTTTCTTCATAAAAACTCCTTTCCTTTGAAGATCACCTTCACAGCTCATTGGACAGAACTGAAACAATAGTTAAGACCACATAATTGGAACTGAGATAAGTTCAGCATCGCTAAATTGTGGAAGAAGAAGGAGGGAAAAGCCTGAATGAAACTGGAGAAGAAAATAGAGACCAATTTTTCTGGAAGAACTTATATTAAAAACAAGACACAACTACAAGGTTTGAAGTAGGGAGGTGACGTGACCACATTGGTGGCTTAGAAAGGTCTTTCTGGATTCAGTGTGTTGTAGACATTTTCAGGGATCATGCCTCTCTACTGAGAAACCAGTTAGGAGATTTTTCAAGTTAAAAATTATGGCACAGATTTGACTGGACTGGTTCTGCTGTGGAATGAAACAGAGAAGGCAGTTCAGAGAGCTATATACAGAATAGAGTTAGAACTGGTGGGATTTGGTTACTGATTCAATGTAGGGGGTAAAGGTGAAGGAAGACAAAGGTGATTCACAGACTTCTGGGTGGAACAACTGGTTCTATGACATTGCATTCACTGAGATAGGGAACATAGGAGGAGGATTTTTTTGTACAAGGAAGATACTTTATTCACTTTGCTACAGGTTGAATTTGAAATGACTGCAAGTCATGAATGTGTTAGTAAATAGCAGACAGTTTTATAAGTTGATTGGAATTTCAAGAGAGAGAGATGGACAAAATATATGGATTTGGGGGGTTATTAATATTTACATTACAACTGAAGACTTGGAAGTTCATGAGCTCGTCTACAGGGGTTCTTTCATAGGGGGTATGTGCTAATATCACCTCTAAAACCAGTCAGCTAACAAACAAAAGTTAAATATCCTAGCCATTCTCCATCCTAAATAGTCTGATTCAGTATGAATGGACTGGTGCTAAGACATTTGTTCTTTCCAAAGATTCTTTTTTCTTATTCCCATTTTAAGTCCTAGTCAAGAATCATTGGTATAGAGTGATAAGTGAAGACAGTCTACAAAAATAGAGTATTGATCAAAGCCAAGGTTTGAAGGGTTGGTAGAGGAAGAGTAGCTTATAATGGAAACACATAGCCAGAGAGGTTAAAGAAAACCACAGAAATGCATTGTCACTGAAGATGAAAGATGAGAGAGTGTCCATGGGGGTCATGATCATATGCTACCAAAACGTAAGGAAAATTAGGAACTCAGAGCTACATGATTATCACAATTTTTAGAACCAATCTTTTAGATTGGTGAGATTTTCCACAGGCAGTGTTTGACAGCCATGGTTCATGTACAAATAAAGTAGATTCATTCATGATTAAGGTTTACTTCTTTGGATGCCCTGGGGAGATAGGTTGCTGTAATCAAGGTATTTGATGATGTCTAGGCTCTTAAGTGCGGGACTTGGTTATGGGAAAAACCATAAGCAAGGCTTGTGGTCTGTCATGAAGGCTTCAGGTATTGCCTCATGTTTTTTTCCTCCCTTGATTTCCCTGCTGGGGCTCTGAATGATACTGCAAACTGTCAGTGCTGTGTGGATCCTCTAGGTTTGCTGGGATCGTTAAATGAAAGAATATATATAAATTGCCTGGTAGAGTACCTGACACATAGTAAACACTGAATAAGTTTCTTTTCTAATATTCTTCCTTTTTTTTTTCCTAAAAAAAGGTTGTACAGTTATGTTGCTCAGAATTACAAAAGAAATGAATACTCTCATTCATTTTCAAAATACAGTTGGTTATAGATTCTTGCTTTCAAGCAAAGACGACAGAAATCTATGTAACACCCCTAAACCTAAAACATAATTCTTACCAAATTTACAAATTTAGTTTTCCAATGGGAAACACATGTCTTCTTTCTCTGCACTCCTGTTGCCAACTGTTCTTTGTTCCCTGAAGCAGTTGTCTCATTATAAAATTTAGCCCAGAAGCAAGAAATCACATCTGTGCTGAATGAGACTATGGAGAGAGGCTGGATAGCTGTATATCTGGGGTTTAGTCCCACAGATTAGTTAAACGTGTGCTGTAATTGAATCCAGTAGCTTTTCTGGTATTGTTAAATGGAAATCAATAAGCAAGCAAACATCAAAACTCGACTGTATTCAGTGGGACTTTGGTTCAATGCCTTTAGAGAGAGAGAATTCCATCTTATCTGCTACTAATCCAAAGTATTGTCTCTTCACACTGTGATGGAGGTCTGACTACCATTATTGTGTTTGTGTGTTAATGTGAAGATCATGGGAAAAACAGAAACAATGTAAAATTACAAATATGCCTTTTGGGTCTCCTTTACCTTCATGTCATCAAGGATCACACATTCTTTCAAGGCATTACCCACTGATGGTGGTGGGACCATGCGCCTTCAGCTGTCTTTTGACTCTTCAAAGTCTCAAAACACATTCATCCCAATGCATCATTTTCCTGGAAAATCCAATAACATTTTTTTGCCTAATTATTAGCAAGATGTTACGGAGGAAGCAATGGAGTCAGAGGGATACACAGAGGGATATAACTTTGAAAGTTAAAGAGCATATTTGAATAATTAGCTCCAATTACTCTTTAATTTTTAGAATGTGTGAAGTTGAAGGCTTACGAATCTTTTTGTGCATATTCCGTTTTACTCATTCTGCCCTCCCTTTGTCCTTCTTGAATCCCAGCAAAAAGAATGAGTTAGCAACTCTCTGGCTTTTCTGAAAGTAAAATTTTTAAAAGCTTTTCTCTGTTTGTTCAAGAAAGCATTAAATTTATTAGTATGTAGTAATAAAATTAAGACATACTTAAGATTAGTTTGAATTAGTTTCTATTATAATTGTTATTTGGTTAGGCAGTTAACTGATTTTTACTTATTAAAAAGTTCCTGTATTTGTGAGTCATTGTTTTTCCTATGTTAACTTTAGGAATTTGCAATAGACTAAATACTCATTGACCTCTACAGAGTGATTTCTCCTGGAGAATCAGTCTTCTAAATTAATGATTAGATTACCAACCAATATGCCCATCATCATTGTAATTATAGAGTGGCTGAGGGAAAATGACCTTGAAGGCTGTCTCTCAGTTTAATGGTATGGCTTTATTTTAAAATATAAATAATAGAATAAAAACATTTTCCATAAAATTTCTGATATCTAATTAATGTCTTTCAGAGTAACTGTGGTATCAAACATTTCCTCTAATTATATTCATTAGTGGCTTCTCCCGGACAAGTTTTAATTAAGTTGTACAATGAAGATCAATACTCATTGTGTATTCATTGCAATTTACAACAAGCATATATACTGTTCAGAACAATTTAATTACTGTAATTGTAGCACAGAAGATACTTAGTGACTGTGCTGCATTACTGCCAAACCGCCTTTTAATAAATTCAGTAATGAAATTAGAAAAGGAAATTCTGAAAATTCACATTTATATATACGCTGTGTCTAAACCGGTTTTTATGTTAGTAGCTTAAGTAATGGGGGGAATGGAAGCATTGATAATATCAGTGGCATAAAGCTTTTTCATGCATGCCATCATGAATGTTGAGAAATTATTAGAGCATAAATGACTACACTTGTAATAATAGTTACTTTGGTTACTAAAAATAATGTATGGGTGTTGGGTATTCAGAATACTCTGTTTTCTCTAAATAAGATGTCAAGTTTTGTTACTTCCATTTCCTTAAATAGGAGTAGTATTTTCATTCATAAGGAATGCTTCCAAATGTGTTAACTTCTATTAATGATGATCATGCTGCTGATGCATTGTGCAAGGAATTGTGGAAGTAGAGATTTTCTGGAGGCATCAGAGGTGTATACCAGGGTTTCTGAGATTTGGCACTGGTGAAATTTGAGCCACATAATTCTTTCCTGTGGGGTGGAAGAAGTTTTGCTATTCACTGAAGGATGTTTAGTCAGTTGCATGCCTGGCTTCTTCCCATGAGATGCCAGTAGCAGATACTCCCCTACTTCCCAGTTTTGACGATCAAAAATGTCTCCAGACATTATCAGATGCCCATGATGAGAACTACTCGTGTGTGTTGATTCAGCCACACCCTCCTGATCTGTCTACTGAGCAAATGATTCATTCATAAGACAAACAGCTATTCAGCTGTTCTGAATGCAGGCTAGGTTCATAGGCATGAGTCAAACATAGTGTTCTTTTAGGGGAACAATAAAATTCTATGTATTCCGTGTTTTGGATATAAGAATTGGGTGTTAATAAAATATTCAGTAATACTACCTTACCCACAATTAGGAAAAGGAGAATCAGAGATCGTTTCCTGGGGAAGACAGTTTCTGAAATATGTTTTGAAGTACAAATGAAGACTTAGCAGTTCACAAAGGGAGAAGGGTATTTGAGATAGCTAAAGCAGCATGTGCAAGACTTGGAGGTATAAGAAAGCCCTCTTACTCTTATCTGTACCTATCTGTATATCTAATTTTATGTAGATATAATTTTAGATAGTTACTTTTCCTGAGGCATCAAATCCCAATTTACTCTGCATTACATGAACAGAATTATAAAGTAGTAATCTGCAGGTAATTACCTAAAACACCTATTTTTTCTCTTTTTTTCCTGAATTTCAAATTCAGTAATGGTATATGTAAATATCTGCTTTGCACTGTGAATGTTATGAAATCATCTTCTAGGAGGAAAGCAATTTTAGGCAGTATGGAAAAGTGACATGCATGTATTTCTTATAAAACTCCTAATCTGTTTACCTGAAGAAAATCTTTTGACAAGATCATCAAAAGAAAGATGATATACATTCCTATTGTAGTTATTTCCATGTGTTCAGTAATGTATTCCAATATGGGAAACTCCCAATAAATTGTAAAAATAGTGAAGCTAGTATTTTCACTTACTTTCACACTTACACATTTTCTAAGCCAAGAAGAGTAAAAATAGTAATTTTAATTAAAGTTAATTCAAATGAGGGCAATTAAATTTTAGAAAGACATCTGGAATTCTGTTGATAATAATGAATATTTCAAGAATGCACATATTATTAAGAAGTCTACAAGGAATGCTGTGTTTCTCATGGCAGGCTAGTTATGAATTCCTAGAACTCCTATGCACATCACTTTGCCACCACAGGATTAAGTTCAATTTGACTGCCATCGTAGCAGAAGACCTTTAGTTTGCTCATTTGCTCTACTTTATCTAGTCCACACAGATATGCCGCTGCTCAATATCAAAGGTGAGTAAAATGAATCATAAAGATGAATAAACAGAAGGATTTAGGTTCTGCACTTCCCTGATATTTAGTCATGTCTAGAAACAGACCTAGTGCCCCAGAAAAACTAAAATGAGGACAAGGACATTTAAGTTTAAGAGCCAACAGTAGCGTAAAAAGAGCCAACAGTAGCGTAAGAGCCAACAGTAGCGTAAAAAGAAAACAGTACGGATCTACCTGAAAAATTAAATTTAGTGGACTGACTTGAGGATTTGCAAGGTTAGTGGGTAGTGAAATAGTTTTGGTCTGTTTGTTTTTGGTTTTTGCTGTTTTAAAACAATAGTTTTTGAGTTAGGTCAGTTTCCTTTAAAAAATAATAATTCCACATATCATTTATTGTTTTATTCCCTAAAGCCAACATGCTGTATGTAGGCTAAAGTTGATACAAACATTCTGTAGGCATACATTTTTATAGTTAAAGAGCTCAGAACTTAATGAGGAAAATAGACAAGTTTAAGGGTAGGTTACAGTATTGAGTATATATCTGTGTTTTCTAAGATTTTAAAGTTTTTGATTTATTTTCATATTAATAGTTTTAATACAGACTGTTACCTTAGTGTGTAAGATATGTATGTTTGCATATATGATATGAAATAAAATGATGGATAATAAGGGTAAAATGCACATAATTTCCATAGCATGCCAAAAATTTCTATTTCAGTTGTGATCCTGATTTCCTTGATCAAAATAATTTCAGAGTACAGTCTCTTGTAGAAGTTTTACACATTTCTCAGCCTATCTAATGTTAAACCTTTAGTACCCTAGGCTTACACTTGCAGATCCAACCATATTTTTAGAATTGCGGGCATTTCAAGATACTGACTCTTGAATGTAGTTTGAGAAAGCTTCAGTACCTCTGACGAGGGTTAACCCAGTCGTTTCCCTTTTGGGTCCAAATACCATGCTCATTCAAAGTGGTTCAGCGGCACAGCACACCAGGTAGATCCATTTGGTTTAGGCATAATATATTTGAAAGATAATGGTCTATGATCTAGGTCTAAAGCATTTTGACTACATAGCACCTTTTTTTTTTTAACATCTTTATTGGAGTATAATTGCTTTACAATGGTGTGTTAGTTTCTGCTTTATAACAGAGTGAATCAGCTCTATGTATACATATATCCCCATATCCCCTCCCTCTTGCATCTCCCTCCCACCCTCCCTATCCCACCCCTCTAGGTGGACACAAAGCACTGAGCTGATCTCCCTGTGCTATGCAGCTGCTTCCCACTAGCTATTGATTTTACATTTGGTAGCGTATATATGTCCATGTCACTCTCTCACTTTGTCCCAGCTTACCTTCCCCCTTCCCGTGTCCTCAAGTCCATTCTCTACATCTGCGTCTTTATTCCTGTCCTGCCCCTAGATTCTTCATAACCATTTTTTTTGATTCCATATATATGTGTTAGCATTGAGTATTTGTTTTTCTCTTTCTGACTTACTTCACTCTGTATAACAGACTCTAGGTCCATCCACCTCACTACAAATAACTCAATTTTGTTTCTTTTTATGGCTGAGTAATATTCCATTGTATATATGTGCCACATCTTCTTTATCCATTCATCTGTTGATGGACACTTAGGTTGCTTCCATGTCCTGGCTATTGTAAATAGAGCTGCAATGAACATTGTGGTACATGACTCTTTGTGAATTATGGTTTTCTCAGGGTTTATGCCCAGTAGTGGGATTGCTGGGTCATATGGTAGTTCTATTTTTCATTTTTTAAGGAACCTCCATACTGTTCTCCATAGTGGCTATATCGATTTACACTCCCACCAAGAATGTAATAGGGTTCCCTTTTCTCCACACCCTCTCCAGCATTTATAATTTGTAGATTTTTTGATGATGGCCATGTGATAGGTGTTAGCTCTTCTCTAAATGTTTGATAGAATTCGCCTGTGAAGCCATCTGGTCCTGGGCTTTTTTTGTTGGAAGATTTCTAATCACAGTTTCAATTTCAGTGCTTGTGATTGGTTTCTTCATATTTTCTATTTCCTGGTTCAGTCTCAGAAGGTTATGCTTTTCTAAGAATTTGTCCATTTCTTCCAGGTTTTCCACTTTATTGGCATATAGTTGCTTATAGTAATGTCTCATGATCCTTTGTGTTTCTGCAGTGTCAGTTGTTACTTCTTTTTCATTTCTAATTCTGTTGATTTGAGTCTTCTTTTTTTTCTGGGTGAGTCTGGCTAATGGTTTATCAATTTTGTTTATCTTCTCAAAGAACCAGCTTTTAGTTTTATTGATCTTTGCTATTGTTTCCTCCATTTCTTTTTCATTTTTTTCTGATCTATTCTTTATGATTTCTTTCCTTCTGCTAACTTTGGATTATTTTTCTTCTTCTTTCTCTAATTTCTTTAGGTATAAGGTTAGGTTGTTTATTTGAGATTTTTCTTGTTTCTTGAGGTAGGATTGTATTGCTGTAAACTTCCCTCTTACAACTGCTTTTGCTGCATCCCATAGGTTTTGGGCCATTTTGTTTTCATTGTCATTTGTTTCTAGGTATGTTTTGAGTTCCTCTTTGATTCCTTGAGTGATCTTTTGGTTACTTAGTAGCGTATTGTTTAGCCTCCATGTGTTTGTATTTTTACACATTTTTTCCTGTAATTGATATCTAGTCTCATAGCATTGTGGTTGGAAAAGATACTTGATATGATTTTAATTTTCTTAAATTTACTAAGGCTTGATTTGTGACCCAAGATATGATCTATCCTGGAGAATGTTCCATGAGCACTTGAGAAGAAAGTGTATTCTTTTGTTTTTGGATGGAATGTCCTATAAATATCAATTAAGTCCATCTTGTTTAATGTATCATTTAAATATTGTGTTTCCTTATTTATTTTCATTTTGGTTGATCTGTCCATTGGTGAAACTGTGGTGTTGAAGTCCCCTACTATGATTATGTCACTGTCGATTTCCCCTTTTATGGCTGTTAGCATTTGCCTTATGTATTGAGGTGCTCTTATGTTGGGTGCATAAATATTTACAATTGTTATACTTTCTTCTTAGATTGATCCCTTGATCATTATATAGTGCCCTTCTTTGTCTCTTGTAATTGTGTTTATTTTAAAGTCTATTTTGCCTGTTATGAGAATTTTTACTCCAGCTTTCTTTTGATTTCCATTTGCCTGGAATACTTTTTTTTATCCCCCCACTTTCAGTCTGTTTGTGTCCCTAGGTCTGAAGTGGGTCTCATGTAGACAGCATATATACAGGTCATGTTTTTGTATCCATTCAGCCAGTCTGTGTCTTTTGGTTGGAGCATTTAATCCATTTACATTTAAGGTAATTATTGATATATATGTTCCTATTACCATTTTCTTAATTGTTTTGTGTTTGTTATTGTAGGTCTTTTCCTTGTCTTGTGTTTCCTGTGTAGAGAAGTTCCTTTAATATTTGCTGTAAAGCTGGTTTGGTGGTGCTGAATTCTCTTAACTTTTGCTTGTCTGAAAGTTTTTAACTTCTCCGGCAAATCTGAATGAGATCCTTCCTGGATAGAGTAATCTTGGTTGTAGGTTTTTCCCTTTCATCGCTTTAAATGTGTCCTGCCACTCCCTTCTGGCTTGCAGAGTTTCTTCTGAAAGATAAGTTGTTAACCTTATGGGGATTCCCTTATATGTTATTTCTTGCTTTTCCCTTGTTGCTTTTAATATTTCTTCTTTGTATGTAATTTTTGATAGCTTGATTTATATGTGTCTTGGTATGTTTCTCCTTGGATTTCTCCTGTATGGGACTCTCTGTGCTTCCTGGACTTGACTGACTATTTCCTTTCCCCTATCAGGGACATTTTCTCTTCAAATAATCTCTTCAAATATTTCTCTAATATAATCTTTTCAAATATTTTTCAGTCCCTTTCTCTTTCTCTTCTTCTTCTGGGACCCCTTTAATTCAAATGTTGGTGCATTTAATATTGTTGCTGAGTTCTCTGAGACTGTCCTCAATTATTTTCATTCTTTTTTCTTTATTCTGCCCTCTGGTAGTTATTTCCACTATTTTGTTTTCTGGGTCACTTATCTGTTGTTCTGCTTCAGTTATTCTGCCATTGATTCTTTCTAGAGAATTTTTAATTTCATTTATTGTGTTGTTTATCATTATTTGTTTGCTCTTTAGTTCTTCTAGGTCCTTGTTAAACGTTTCTTATATTTTCTCCATTCTATTTCCAAGATTTTGGATCATCTTTACTATCATTACTCTGAATTCTTTTTCAGGTAGACTGCCTATTTCCTCTTCATTTGTTTGATCTGGTGGGTTTTTACCTTGCTCCTTCATCTGCTGCATATTCCTTTGTCTTATTTTGCTTAACTTACTGTGTTTGGGGTCTCCTTTTCGCAGGCTCCAGGTTTTTGTCGCAGGTTGTTGTTTTTTTTGTCTGCCCCCATTGGGTAAGGTTGGTTCAGTGGGTTGTGTAGGCTTCCTGGTGGAGGGGACTGGTGCCTGTGTTCTGGTGGATGAGGCTGGATTTTGTCTTTCTGGTGGGCATACCGCGTCCAGTGGTGTGTTTGGGGGTGTCTGTGAACTTAGTGTGATTTTAGGCAGCCTCTCTGCCTAGCACACTTTTAAACTACTTTAATTTCAGAGGGACAGTAGGTGAACCTGTTGAAATATAAACTCCATGAGTGTCTATGTATCTGTGTGTGAGTATGTGCAAGTTTGTGAGTGTGCGAATGTTGGTGCATGGGCATGTGCATACTCTTCCATTGCTTTCTTTTGCAATGATGATGTTCGGACTTCCATCTTGGGAGTTACTAATATGTTAGGATACCCAGCCCTAATTGAGTTCTGCCTTTCAAAATGTAGCTAACAGTTTTGTAAAAAACACATTTTGGACTATAGTTATATATAAATAGAAAGTATCTTTGGGAATGCAATGAGCACCTAGCTATTGCAACAACCTTAAGAGCTGCTGCATTTCCTAGGCTTGGTTAAGAGTGTATAGATTTATTTCTTAATTAAATTTGCAATTTGGATTACAGATTTTGGTTAATATCACAAAAAATCTTACAAACTTGGGAATAGTTTATTGTTGTTTAATGTAAATTATTTGTTCATTGCCTTTATAACAGCTTTCCAGAAGAAAATAGAGTATATTTAGCCCCAACTTTACAGCTGCAGCTTAATCCCAAGAACCAGCATCTTTAAAAAATAGACATGGTCCTCATGGTTTTCTGTGGACCTTTCCTTTTTTTCTTTTTCTTATTAATTCTTTTCCTTTATTCCTGTTTGACCAAAAAAAAAGCACTTAGGGTAATAACTTGTTTATATACTTTTGTTGTTATTTTTCTCCAAATAATTATTCAAAATCACTTATTCTCTTACATCCTAATAATGTTTTCTTCAAATTATAACTCTTGTATTCATCATAATGAATGCTCAATTTACTTTCAGTTATGGATGTAATATGTGCTTTTAATAACACTATGAAAATAGTGATATATTTTTGTATATTTGACTCAGTTTGTTTTCTTTCTCTTTTAGTGAATTTGTTGGATTCACGGACTGTCATGGGGGATTTGGGATGGATTGCTTTTCCAAAAAATGGGGTAAGCCTTTATAAAATTTTCCCTACAACTTAAACTACTTGAATAGACATCATCTTAAATATCATATAGTTGTAAATTCTCTGGACATATTTGATGTTAAGAAAAGAGGGGTGTGTGTGAAGGGGAGTGAGGAGACTTCAAATTAGCTTTGACTGGGAAAAGCAAGCAAATTGGGAAGAGATTTTTATTACTGAAAAACAAATATATTATTTTCCTCTCTGAATATTTCTCCGTAAAGAAATGTGAAGTTTCTTCAGCATTCAGGAGAGTTTCAGATTGAAGCAACCAACACATTTTTAGAATTGGTTTATCTTTAAAAAAAAAAAAAAAGAAGAAGAAGAAGAAGAAGAGCTAAGAAAAAAGCAAAGATTTGCTGCTAATTTGCCCTTATCTTGTTTATATTGAATAGGAAATAAAAGTTCATGTGTCAATGACAGTGTTGAATCAAACACTGGAACCAACTTATTATGTGTTTAATTTACTACATTAGGGAATTAAAATATTATAAGAAATTCCTTTAAATTCCATTGAAATTAAAAATGTCTCAGATTATTCATCATTTAAAGGTTTTCTTTTAATTCTTGAATTTTTCTCTATTGAGAACTTTCAGAAAAGATGCTCCATTGGAAGATTTTTATAATCAACCATTGTTTTTTTATTACTAAATTATTTTATGGTGTACATTAAAAATAACTTCTTTGGGATGAAAATTAGGTAAGCCATTTTTTAACAATATACCTATTAATATATTTATAGTACTAAGAATCTTAATACATAGATTATATAAAAAGTATTCCATTATCTCATACTTAATTAAAAACACATCCATATTATCAGATGGAAAATGAAAACATAAGTAAAATATTGTGACATAAAATCATTGTATTACATAGAAAACATTAACTGTATTGCATGACTATTATATTGAAAACAATCTAGACTTTGATAGAATATTTTTATTATATAATGACTTTAATATTTAAATTTTTTTTAATTTTCAAGCTAAAACTACCCAACATCATTATTGAACCAACTCTGCTCAATAGTCTATAATAACCTAAATGGGAAAAGAATTTAAAAAAGAATAGTTACATGTATATGTGTAACTGAATCACTTTGCTGTACACCTGAAACTAACACAACATTGTTAATCAACTATACTCCAATATAAAATAAAAATAAAAAATAAAATAAAACACACATGGATTTTTATAATAAAAAATAAAATATATAAAAAAGAAAAGTAAAAATAATCAAATCACCTTGTGACAGAAACAAATAATATTTTCAATCCTCCATTTAAAAGAAAAGTATTGTTAAACAATTTGAATGCTTAAAACTTTATTATACAGTGTATATATGCAGTTAATTAGAAGATTATGCACACTAGTAATACTTCATATGACTTTGAAGGTTAATTTCAATTTAATTAAGTAATTTAATATTATACCAAATCTGGTTATAACAACCCAAATAACCAAAACTTAAAATTTTTTTCTAATTGATGAGTATAACAGATGTTTTAATTGGTCCTTTATTTAGAACATTCTTTCTGTGGAAATAAGACAAGTAGTATTAATTGTTCTAATGCATAATAATTTATATGTTAATATCCTCATCTCAGTGTGCTTTCTCTTTTTTCATTAAGTTGGTATTTCTTTTTGGTTGTAAATATTATGGTTACATTTAGAGGTATAATATAAATAAAGTAATACAAGTAGATTGTTAAGATATTAAAACATGAAGATAAGCCAAATGAAAAACAAATTGCCTTACTCAGATATAGCCAGTGCCAACATAAAGATATATATATTCTCTTAATCTGTCTTTTATCTTTCTTATGCTCTTCCTTTCTCCATTCTTTCTTTATCCTTCCCCTCACTCACCACCTCTGAGTTACTGTCTTTCTTTCATCTTTCACCACCCCTATACAGGAAGATGGCTGGCTAACATCCATCTATGAGAACCTGTAAATATATTTTGTACTCTACATTTTTTCACATATCAAAAATGATTTATTTCATAAATATCTTAAATTGCCCTTCCTGAGAAGATGGCTGACATATTGGGTTGAAATTAATTTTTTAAAAGTGAGAAAATATGTCATATTCTCTTTGAATCTCTCTGAGTTTAGTTTTGTGTTCCTCCTTTTTCCATTCAGAAGTTATTCAGACAAGGTTTGACAGAGTGTAACTCTGAGGGTAAATCTGATGTTGTAGTTGTTCTTGTAACTAGACATTTTTAGGGAAATTACTCAATTTTGTATGTGATTTCTGCGTAAAGCACAATTGACTCCTTTATAAAAACATAATCTTTTTATCAAAAATGGGCTATTTCCAGTCATTCTAACAACTTCCTCCTTTCTTTTACTTTCTGTATAATTGTTAGTATAGTGTTAATTTTGTTCAGATTTTTAAATGAGTATTTTTTCAAAACTCTTGTAATTTTTTGAGTGATGTTTCTTTTGACATAGCTAATTCCTGATGTTAATACTGAAGAAAAAGAAGTTAAACTAGAGAAACTTAGTGAATGTGCACTTATCCGAGTATGAGGAATACATGTGGAATTCAGGTGTTATATTGATGCTATGTCACCCACATGCAAAATGAAGAAAGTATATATATACTTTTTATATATTGTTATTAGGCTGAGTCATTTAGGATTAGATAAGAAATCTAACTCTAAGTGAAATGTAGATCACTGGTGTGATATCAGCAAAAATTTTGGAATAGGGACATCTGAAAATTTTCTCTTCCATGAAAGCCATGAGAAAAGTGGAAAATATTATAAGAATCAACTTTTCAGAACTCTGGAAATTAACCAAAATCTTGGAGCAATCCAGGGAACATTTAGTCAGAAAAAAGGACTAAATCTTATTAGAACAACAAGTTTGTGGCATTTCAAGGTGCCCTGTGTCCTTTTCTGCCACTCCAGCTCTTTAGTGTAGCCTTGGACAAAACCAAAAATCTGTTGTCAGGGTGAAAAACAGCAGTCTGGCAGGCACTAGGGTGGGCAGAGTCAGGTAGGAGACTCTTCAAAGACTTGATCTCAGAGGATTGTCATTATATATAACCTGATAACTCCATGAAAGAATGCTCTTGTAAGGCTGTCTTGACTTGTCTGATTTAGAGCTCCCCCAGTCTGAAAGCCTTTACTGTATTAAGTAAAGAAGAATATTCTTTTTTTCAGAACATTTCCTGAACCTCAGGCCTTAAGAATGAATGTTTTATTACTTTATTTCTTAGACCGATAAAAATAGTACCCTAAATCTAGGCCTAAGAATTGGGCAAGTAACTTAGAGAAACCCTATTCATCCCTTGTAGTCAGGCACACATTCCATACACCTCTTAGAAACAGTCATTGCACCTGTCATACTTTTTCTTTGCTTTTAAGCTTTTAGATTTCTTATGGCAATCTCATATTTACCACTGTACAGTGTTTCTAAAACTAGGCTCAGTTCCTGGCATATAATAGAACTTCAATAAATTTTTATTAGAAGGATAACTGTTTGTTTGTTAATTTATGAAATGGGACATACATTACTGAGATGTAGTTTTGCATGAAGATTAAATAAGTGGGACTGAGGGTAGAACTGGGCACAGTGTTGGCACCCAGTAAACATCCTTTCTTTGATCTTCTGCTGCATTTCTGTTCTCCTCATATTAAAAGATCCATCAGTCAATCATGTTTTTGTGTTTCTTTGTTAGTTTTTTGACTATATCTGTATGAATTCATTGTCAGCATTTAAAGATTGGGAGATTTCATATAAAGTCTGAATTTCCAGCTTCTCTGTTTAGTTGGAAGTTTCAGAAAGCCAGAGCTAGCAGCTTTCTATGACCTCAACAGCCCAAAGCTGAGTAAAGGCTGCAATTGGAAGAGAGTAAGCAAATTCTCCTATCTGACTCAATTTCTACCTGCTGCTCTTCGGTCATTTAAGTTGTTGGTCTGCAATGTTGGCATTATCATGGAGTCATTTTTTAATACTGCACAAGCATCGGTTTTTTCTTCTGTTTTAGGAGGGACTTTAAAAAACTTCTCTTGTGTTACATGCTGAGACTGTTTCTTCCTAGTTTTTGTTTGAGTACTTCACCTCAGTTACGGCACATCATTTGAATTTGGGCTTCAGCATGTGCTTTGTAGCTACAATGTATGAGGTAGACAGTGGGTGTATGTGTGAGTGTCTTCTGCCTCATGGTAATAACTTGAAGCCTCCTTCCTTTTTTTTTTTTCTGTACATATCTAGGAGTACTATGTTACAGCAAAGTTTGCTTTCATGCAAACTTGCTGCATTCGTTCATTCAACAGATATATATTAGACACTTAGTTTGTGGCTTGAACTCTTCTAAGAGTGTGCCTTACTTAGTTTGTGCCTAGTTTTGGTAGTTAGTTATAGTAGTGAAGAAGAGTCAGTGCCTACTATAACCAGGGTTACGGTAGTGAAGATAGTAAGTGAAGAAAACAAGCAAAAGTCCCTGATACCCTGGAGCTTGGGGCAGTGTTGATATTTTGAGAATGAGTTATCAGAGTGTTAGAGCAATGTGATAAATGAAATGCATTCTATTATTTTCTTTCTATACTTGTATGAAAGTGGCAGAGAGGTGACAGTATTCTCTCAAGGTCATTAAAGTAGCTTGTGACATAAATGGGAGCAACACATGTATTGCATTTGGCACATGTGCTGTCATATCATTGTTTCTCATTGTCTTGCCATGAAAAAAATACTCTTTCATTTAGTATGTAAATTCATTTAGTACTGACAATGACAATGTAAAAAGAGATATTTAGTATTTTTTTGTAGATGAAGAAAATGAGGCTCAGTAAGGGTAAGTGATTTTCCCAAGTTTATGCAGTTGGTAAGAGACTGAGGCCATTTTAAACCCAGGTCTTCCAGGATACTGATTATTTTAAACCAGAGGTGAACTCCTACAAATAGGTAGGTCTCCAGAGACATAGGTTCTGGATGGTTCTCAGACTTCTAGTTCATGTAAGAGAGGAATTCATGCTGAAGAGAAAATTCACCTCAAAGAAAGTTTTAAATGAGGTGGAGTGGGTCACATGCTATTAATTGCTAGATCATAATACATTTTTGGAAAAATGTATATAGCACATAGATGCTCAAATATATAAGTTGCATTGTTATATTGTGTATATAACAAATATATATATATAATTAAATAATTATATAAAAGGTAGATAGATAATGAAAAGGATGAATTAACTTGACTCCCAGCTATATCTGTAATTCACTCTATTATTTTTGGGACCTGTGTGAATCTCCGCTTTCCTGTCTGTTAAGCAAGGATGGGTGGCTATTATATCATCTATCTTGCAGTGTTGTTTTAGGATAAAGTAAGATAATGTATTTGAATGCACCACATCATCACTCAACCACTAAAGAAGTAGAAAAGATGATGGTTGGTTAAAAAGCTACTTTTGTATTGCTGTTTTCAAACACAACCAGAAAGCAACAGTTTGGTGGTTAAAAGCAACAACCACTCAGGTATCTCTTTGGCATTTGACTGTTCAAATGAAGTAAATAAACTCTTAAGAGTTTTTATGCCTCAACTCCCAAATGTGGGACCCAGTACTCTAATTTCACTTTGAATAAAATTAAGGGGAGGGTTTGTCAATTGTTTTTTTCTCCCAGAACTGATCTTTAATTGTAGACAGAAATAAAAACAAATAAGCAAAACACAGACTGACTTCTGGCTTAATTGTTGTATAATGTGCATAGTTACCCTCAATTCTAAATTTCACTGCCTATTTGAGTAAATATTTTTTTCCTCCAGAGCACCTTTTGTTAGTATTTTACACTGAGGTTCTCAAACTTTTTCAGCCTCAACCCATTAGGACATAATTCTAACAGTAATAGTAATTTGTAATTGTGAATAAGGAATAATTAAGAGGCGTTGAGAATTAATTTATTTCATGATTGACTCTATTGTCAACCCTCTTTTTTTATATTTACATAAGATTTTGTCTTAAAATACTTGTTACTTTTTTAACCATTGCCTTATTTTTAAAAATTAATATACTTAATTTTTTTAGAGAAGTTTTGGGTTTGCATAAAAGTGAGCAGAAGGTATGCAGAGTTCTTATACACAACTTCAATATTCCTCCTTACCCTTTTTTCACTATTAGCATGTTGCATTAGTGTGGTACATTTGTTACAATAGACCAGGCAATGTTGATACATTATTATTAGGTAAATTCCAGGTTTATATTAAAGTTCACTCTTTCTCTTGTACATTCTCTGGGTTTTAACAAATACATAATAATATGTGTTTACCATTGTAGTATCATACAGAACATTCCCTGTCCTATCTGTACACACCCTGAAGATGTACTTTGCTTCCTTCTCATTACAGTAGCATTATTTCATTCACCTTCTGGAACATTTAATGTTGATTAATTTATATAGTCTAATCATTCATGTTAATAGCATTGTTTCCTGCAAATTTTGAGCAAGGGTTTTCAAAACATTCTTATAAGAATAAAATGAATGGCTGTCGTGTTTGTTTAGAGAAGATTATGCTCTTAACGTTTTAGAAATTTCACTGTTGCTCTTTTTCCATATGTTGTTGTTACAAAAGATCACAAGATAGACCTGCCTTCTTTGCTTTGGCAGAAAGCCTTTTCCCCACTGAGTCCTTTGTACTTCCTGTTCACACAGTGGGCAAGCCATCACATTCCCCTGGCTGTCACCTCTGAATCGTATTGCAAATTCTGATTTTATTTTTGCTCTCTTTTCCTATTCCATTCAAAGAAGATAAACATTATTTTTGCAGTCTTTTCTTACGCTGATCTTAGGGGGTATTAGGATCATTCAAAATAACTTATTCATTTGAGAGAGATTTCAGAATATTGACTTAAATCATATTTGTACTAAAATGGAGACAGTGTAACCTGCTCTCTGCCTAGGGGAGAAAGAGCAAGCAATAGTCCTACATAAAGTCACTTCAAAACAGGAGTTTATGGCTTTTCTTGTTTTAGTGTCAGTTTGTTCTATTTTCTGATTTCTTTGAGACAGAGAATCTGTGTTTACTTTTGAAGTTGAAAATAACTCAAGTTTAGATCACTCAGAATGGACTGTGAATCCATCATTAGTGTTTTATGTGGATTCTCTTGAATCAAGAGAAACTTAAACTGGATTTTCTGATACTCAGATTTTGGTAAAAGTGTATGTGAGAGTTTTGTGTGTGATTCCTCCTCCCCAAACTTAAAGGCAAAGAATGAGGAGAAGTATTTGAACACTGCTAATCTCATATATTTTGGTTATGATCAGGATGTTTTGACAGAACCTTGTTTTGGCTTTGCTTTCTACCAAAGGAGAGGAAAGATAATGACAAGCACTGAGGCCCACGCTGAGCATGGAGAGGCTAATAAAGATTAAAGTTATGCTGAAGGGGAAAAAAGAACACATTAGTGGATATAGAAAAGCTCTTTATTTGGACAGTGATAGAAAAGAATTCTAAAGGGAATGGATATTATACTTTATAATGCAAATGCCAGTATAATGAAGAACAATCCTATTCCAAAGTAGTTTTGTATCCATTATTTTTTAGAAAAACGAAAAGCACACCCAACCCGTGAGGTAATTAATATAAATAATTTAAGGAATTCAAGACAGTCACTTAGCATACACTGAAGTTTAGATGAAGCACAGTTTCACATTTAGATTTCCCACATAGAAACTAAGCAATTATGAAGAAAGTTTTTTAAAATGTGCAGTTCTGCTTTGCCATATGAGACAAATGTTGTATTTTGCCTTTGCTATATATTGAATGTATTAGCAACAGTCACAGTGTATTCATTCAAGGTAGGATTGAGACATGCATATACTATTTGTTTACTAGGTGTCACTCTGTTTATATATTTAAAGTCACTATAAAACAGTGCCTATATTTTCTTCTTTACAGTCTCTCAAAACACTCCTGCATTATAGGGAAACTCACAAACATAAACTGGAAAATGGCCTCTATTCATGATATCCTCTTGTTAATCCTTCTTCTTACCCTAACTGCAATAGACTAGCTAAAGACCTCATCCTTCAAACTGCAGTTTAAGTCTTATTTCCTCAGGAAAGTATGGTTCAAAGATTAACTGTTCTTCCATTAGCAGATTATGCTGTGAAATCCTTATTCTCTCCATCCCAACCCCTATCTATTTTTTCTCCAGATCACAGTGTGTACAGCTATGTTATCCATACTCATCACCTAGACTAGCTTTCTATCCAAACACTTAATTCTCCTGATCTGCTCCTTTTAGACGACATTCTCTATTGGTCTGTATAAGAAGCCAGGAGCATACATGTGAGCAGAGTTTCAGGTTATTTCTAAAGGGTTATATATGTTACTGTCACCTTACCTGTGATGTCAGACACCTGTGCACCCACTTACTTCAAACAGCCATTTCCCAATATTATTCCCACCTGTTTCATATTGGGTACTCATGTTTTCCTTTTCCCCATTATGTATACGGAGATTTCTGGGTCTCTATCTAGAGGTTCTCTGTGAAATGATTTACTCCATGTAAAATCTGGACTTAAAATCCTTCTTCTTCTGAAAAAAAATTCTCTGCTCTCATTGATATTTACTCCAGTTTCCATATGTGACTATAATGATTTTTTTTTTTTTTACTTTCATCTTCCCATTCATCAATGAAGATGTTAAATAAAACAGCTTTGCGGAGGTCCCCAGGGGCCAAACACCAGGTATTTTCCTAGTGGTTTGATTGCTGTTTATCATGATGTTTTTTTAACCATTCTTCAGCTGTTTTCAATTCATATGACTGCTCCCATGCAAGTCAATTTGAATTAATTTTGCAAGCAAAATGCTTTATGGTTCTGAGTAGATAATCTCCCTCTCCCACAGAGAAAATATATACTGTAATCATCCAGCATTCCTGTTGATTATTTCCATTAAAGGCAGCACAGGGAGAGAGAATGCTCAAGACTCCTCTGGCGTTTGAAGTTTTTTGAGGCTTTTGCTATTCATTGCCTTGTTCTCTCTCCCTCTCTCTCTCACTCTTTTATTTTTCTTTTATGCCACTCACTGTTTGCACTAATGCAGAAAATGATGGTCCGTACTGCTCAGCCTGGAAACTCTGTCCTCTGGACCCTGGGGCTGGTATCTTTGTGATCTTATATACCAACACACTTCCCCCCAAATGAACTGACTTCTCTCTTCGTAACTCCCCAAAAGATTCATATAAATTTCTACCCCTAGTGTTTTGCACGGATTGCTTGAAATACTCCACCTTCCACCCTCCATATAACCCATCTTAATACTAATCATTTTTTTCCATTACCACCTGGAAGGATGACCACTTCCTAGGCTGAATCAAAATCCAGCACTTCCTGTGTATTGAACACACTAAAAATTAGATATTTGTAGTGTTACCAGTGTTTGTGTATGACTACTGTAAGCTTCTCCAGTGTAAAGACCTTTATGTTATCTCTAGCACTTTGCTCTATGCCTCAAATATAAATTCACATTAATCGCATCTGCCACTGATTGATACATAACTAGGCATCTGAATCTGTCGGAAGTGGTGGTTGTTTAGACGCAAAAGGCTATACATTTTTGGCTAAAATAGAATAGTAAAAAGATACACCAAAGTTTGGATTTAGGGGTTCTTATTTATTTGGTGTCATGTAAGCTTGAACCAAGAATACTTTATTTTTATTATACAATTAAGTTTACCAAAAGACTATTATGTGCCAAATAGTGAGATTACATTGATATACAGGACTCACTTCCTCTCCTCAGGTAATCAGATAAGTTTGAATAATGTCTCCTAGAGTTGTGAAACATACAGTCTGCACAAACATATACACAACTCTGGGCCCCGCTCTCTATTGAGTTCAATCCAAATAACTAATTTGTATACATATTTGCCTCCATAAAGGCATTATGGTTAACATGGAGACTTTGAGGGCTTCCCTGGTGGCACAGTGGCTGAGCGTCCGCCTGCCGATGCAGAGGACACGGGTTTGTGCCCTGGTCCGGGACGATCCCACATGCCGCGGAGCGACTGGGCCCATGAGCCATGGCCACTGAGCCTGCACGTCCGGAGCCTGTGCTCCTCAACGGGAGAAGCCACAACAGTGAGAGGCCCACGTACCGCAAAAAAAAACCAAAAAAACATGGAGACTTTGAAATCAGCCAATCTAGATTCAGAATCTAACTCCACACCTTACTACCTAATGTGTAACAAGTTAATCACTCTGTGTCTCCATTTCCTCATTTATAAATTATGTATAATACTACCTACTGCACAATGTTCTTATGCCTATTAGAATGAGGTAATGATGCAATGTTTAGCATGATGCCTGTTTAACTCACAGAACCCAATATCAATTGAGCTCTTGAAAAAAATGAAACCAAGGGATTGGGCAACCTTTCATGATCTGATGTTCACCTCTCTCTGGTTCCTACCTTTGACTAGTCATTTCTTTGTTATTTTCTCAGCAAACCAGATTTCTTTGCTTCAGTTTCACATGGCTTTCACTCAATTCCAGATTTGATTGCCTGTATTTAAAAGACCAGCTCAGGCTGACTGGGGATGTTCCAAATTCCACATAGAAAGATTTCCACTTGGTTCTGCTGACCATCACTTATTCAAATATACCCAGCCGGATTGAGGAAGGAGGGTAAAATCATACAGTATAAGTGTAGCTCTAGCTGTTGGTGACCATCTCTGCTATAAGGAGAGCAGCTTAAAAAAAGAAAAAAAAAGTTGGTGTCATCTCAGTTAGTGTCTCTTGGGAATTCTGATAAGGAAGCATTTCCCTAAGTATAAAGTTGTTTTCTCATATAAAATTTATTTAGTTATAAAAATAATTACTAATGTGAAATGTTTATTCCAGAAATTTGCAGTGAAATTAGTTGTTTCAGTACATAATTTCCATCATGTTTCTAAAGCCTGATTTCTACAATGCGTATGAATTTTACCCAGCATTCAATAATTTTATTTGAGTGGTCTCTTTGATTTATTTAAATTCTATTTGATAATCATATTTAATTGGTCTATTTGACTTATTTAAAATCTTACTATTATATGTCCCACTATTCTTATATTTTAGACTTCATTGTAATCAGTGATTCTACATCTTTTGATTACCATCATTCTGTTCTGTAAGACAAATATCCATGTGCCTCCACGCTTCTTTGCGTATTTTGGTATACATCTAGTTATTATGAGTAAGAAGACTAACAGTATCCTATAAGCTCATTGTTTCCTTAGAGGCCAAGAAAATCACCCTTGTGTTTGCTGACCTGGTCCTGAAAGTCCCTATGCATCATAAGCCAAGTCTCTTGTTTAGAAGCAAGTTATAGATACAAAAATATAGACACAAAAGAGTAAGGCAGTCTTTACTGTTGAGTAATAGTTTTTACAATCTTTAAGATAAATTAATGCTTTTCTTGATTGCCTTACATGATTTCAACACTTCCAAAATGTTACTGTGAATATTGAATGCCATAGGTTATGAATCTGAACTTATTCAGAATATACCTTCCAATTCAGCTTTATTTCTTAACATTCGATCTAGGACATATATAATAGAAATGGTGTGCATATGCTTCATGAATCCTTCATGTATTCCACTCCACATTATATACATCCAGACAGGACAGCTGCCAAAGCTGTTGGAGAAGTTTCATTTTAAACAGAGTTTTGTATAGTTGGACATGCATGAACTTTTAGTTGATTATAACATGCAAATATGTAATAAGCTGAAGAATCACGGGCTGTGCTGTGATTACAAATTATTTAAATAATGGAGGATTATTCACTTTGTGTCACAAATAGTTCCAGTCTTCACAGTTAAAGGCATAACGATGAGTATAATCCTGAGAGATAAAGTCATTTCATTAAACAAGCTTCTCTGGTTTACTGTTTACTTTATTTTGATGCCAGATTGAATAATGGGATTTTTAAAGGTAATTTAACAGTGAAAGTATATTGCATTTATATCATCTTATAATTTTGCAATACTTCTACATTTGTAAAATATATAGATTGAGGTTATTATGATAAAAGTAGCATATAATTTCAATGCTAATGTCAGGAAAATTAAAATGGTTCCGAAAAGTAATATTAGCATGTCATTAATCTGGAAGGTGGAAGGTAGCTATAATGTCATCAGATGTTGATAGTGTTTCCTAGCTAGCCAATCACCAGTAATTTTCATGGTAGCTTTATTCATTAGTGCACTGAAATTTATTCCTGACATGTACTTATAATATATGTTGTGTTGTTCTTTGAAAGTAGAAATGAGCATGAAGTTACAATATCATATACGCAGTCAGTAAAAGATTGAAATTAAGATTCTCTTATGTACCATCTTTGCAATGTTTGTGTCTTCCTCAAATTCATATGTTGAAATCATGATGCAATGGTATTAGGAGGTGGGACCTTCAAGAGGTAAAATCAAGAGAGTATAACCCTTAAGATGGGTTGAGTACCCTTATAGGAGGCAGGGGAAGTTTGCTTCCTCTCTTTTTCTCTCTCAGCCGCATGAGGATACAGCAAGAAAGTGTCCATCTACAAGCCAGGAAGCAGAATCTCATCAGACAGTAGGTCTGCTGGTGCCTTGATCTTGTATTTCCCAGCCTCCAGAACTGTGAGACATAAATATTTGTTGTTTAAACCACCTAGTCTGTAGTATTTGTTAAAGCACACTGAACTAAGACAGGTGCCAATTTCTATTTTTCTAAAGGAGTAATAAGGTATAATGTGGTCAGCCACAGAAAAGGCAATGAAAATATGGGAGATCTCTCTCTCCTGCTCATCCCATAAAAAGAATATGTATTTCGTAAACAAGGCAGACTTTTAGGATGCAGATAATGTAAGGAGGGCTAAGACTCCTAAACTGAGGCTTCATATTTCCCAAATTGATGTTTTACTTTAGTAGAGTAGTAGATTTAATAGATTGTCTGAAACAGGAAATTCACGTGTTAAGCCAGAGGGGTTCTATACTCAAGTAAGTTTCAAAAATATTAAATGAAGTAGAATTAGCATATTTCTCTACTTATGCATTATACTAAGCCTTTGTAGATTAATGACCATGCAGGTCTCCCAAATAATTTGATCAAGAAATATTTTACCCACTATATGTATGAACATCTTCATGAAGAATGTTCAGTGGAACATAGTTTAGGAAACATTTTTTTCAAAGAACTTGTTTTCTTTTTAAAACATCTGGATGCAGTGATAACAGAGAAATAAGAATAAAGAAATATATGTTTTCCCTTTGTCATAATGACATATGGAACAGTGCCTAAGAATCACTTTCTTACACATGCCTGGAAATTTTGTCTAAGGCACCATAATAGCAACTAGCTAGTCTGTCACTGGAAATTACCACCATATTAGTTTCTAATATGTGGCTTATTATAGGATTATTAGGCTTATTATACATTCTTATCGCAGAGACTAGGTGACTTAGATATGCAAGCTATGGTTGGAGAGGATTTCAGATCTACTTTTTCCAAGGGTCAATGAGAGAAATTCCCTTTTCATTTACATAAATGAGAAACAAAATAATTTATTTAGCTCATAAATAAATAATTTATTAGCTCTAGTTACACATCTATATAATATCATTGTTGCTACATGGTAGGATAGAGAATGAAGCCATGTAAAATCCCACAGAAAGTTATATTGAATGAATGTCTTCTAAAAAATAGTGTAACTTTTCCCTTAATCTGAGCATCACACATGCACAAGTGGATTTTCTAAATAACATTTTGATTTGAGATTATATGAGTTTGCATATAACTTTGAAATCATGCTTTTGAACTTAATTTCTTGAATAGTTTATTTGTTCATCATTTCCTCCAACAAATATCTATCCATCAAACTATGTGCTTAGAATTATACTAAACACTCAGGATACAAAGATGCAAGTTATTCATTGACTTTTTTAAAAAACAAGTGGTAGGGCTGGAGATTATATCATTATACAATTAAATACATAAAGAAGTTCAAGTCTTGTAATAGTTTTTAACAATGAAATTTGAACTCCAAATACAGATGTGTAACATTAAATATTCTATCAAAATAATGAAGTAGCTAATAGCAATGCTGTCTGTGGACTCTGGTGATCAATTTGTATATTCAATGATACGTTAGGCTTCTACTGCGATACTTATAAAACCTCAGAAGTTCAAAAATATTTTTCATTATTGCAATAAATTCATGTTTTATTTCTCCATTGCCAGTGACAAATTTGTGTCAAGCCATGTTTTACATAATGCCTCTTTTCAAAATGTAAATTGTCACTCAAAGTGTAACATATTTATGTGATATTCAGTTAACATTTATTGAAATACTTTCTTTAAATAAATATTAAAACAACTGCTAACAAACCCACATACTGGATTCTGGATGTTGTCTGTGTAATTGGTGATGCCAAAATCAGATCTACTTATTTTTAACTATAAATTGAATCAGCTATTATATTGTGGACAATTTCTTATCATGTAGTTACAACCACGGAGACAAGCAGATTTTTAAATTTAGCTCATTTTTGCAATGGCCTCCTTCTGTAAATTAGGTCAAGTAGATCAATTACTAAATCTTTCTAGAGATGAGAATATTGACGTACCTCATAGGAGAACTGGGAGAGAAATACAAGCACTGTTTAAATGCTTGATATCTTAATATTTCTCAATGTCATAGCTGGTATCACTTGATGACTGGAGGAGATTAGTTTCCTCCTGTGTTACATAGTATGTGATTGCCTCTGCACATGACAAGAGGTGCATACGGAACATATGAAAATTCTTCATAGATGTGTGCTTTCTATACACATGTAAAAAGGCAAGCAATCATCTTATATATTGTGTTTGATAAATTGGCAGTTTCAGAAAAAAATAGATCACAGGCACAATAATTCTCTTTACACAGCTTTTTCTTCTATTATCTATTATTACATTTAATAGATTTCCCTCTATAACAGAGATCTGTGTCTTTCTTTTACATTCAGTAATTTATGTAGGAGATCACATAAGGGAAATCTTAATAGAGCTTAACATCATAAGGGAAAATCTTTTCTTAGTTATCTAAATCTGAAATATGTTTAGTGCTGTAGTTAATAAAAACAATCATGTGCAATAAACACTGAGCTCCAAGGTGGTCATTTCATCTATATCAACGACTTTTTTTACAGCAGTTGTTTTTATTTATTTATTTTATTTATTTATTTTTGTTTTACAGTAGGTCCTTGTTGGTTATCTATTTTAAATATAGCAGTGTGTACATGTCAATTCCAAACTCCCAATCTAACCCTCTCCCCTCTTCTTCCCTGGTGACCATAGTTAATTCTCTAAGTCTGTGAGTCTGTTTCTGTTTTGTAAAGAAGTTCATTTATATCACATTTTTAGATTCTGCATATAAGCAATATCATATCATATTTGTCTTTCTCTGTCTGACTTACTTCACTTAGTATGATAATCTCCAGGTCCATCCATGTTGCTGCAAATGGCATTATTTCATTCTTTTTAAATGGCTGAGTAATATTCCATTGTATATATATACCACATCTTCTTTATCCATTCATCTGTTGATGGACATTTAGGTTGCTTCCATGTTTTGCTGTTGTAGACAGTGCTGCAATGAACATTGGGTGCATCCTTTTGAACCATGTCTTTTTTTTTTTTTTTTTACAGCAGTTGCTTTTAAATGTCTGTCTATTAAATTTGTTCCTGTTTCGCAGATGAAATTATTTTCAATAATCTGTGTCCTTAAAAACATCTGCTTTCAAATTTATTAGAATATTATGAGACAGATAACAATGGGGTTTATTTTGTTATGATTTTAAAGGGAAATGCACTGTTTAGTAGCAATAAATGAAAGTTCTTGCCCCCATCTACAATCAGTTGCCCCATCTACTACTCCAATGGGTAGTAACCATACTCTGCAGTGAATTTGTGAATCACTAATCTGAAAGGTATTGAATAATGATACGTAAACCTAAAAGCATTCCATTTTCAGTTTTGGAATGTCACCAAAATTATTTTTGTATTTGAAATAATTCAATAAAATTTTTATCTTATAATTATTTTATCTCTTTCTATTTAACTTTTCCTGAAGTATAACAATTATTTCCACTTTACTTTTACCTGTATTTTCGTAAATCTCTATAGGTTATTTGGTTAAATTCTGTTTTCCTAGTTTCTGATCTGATCACAGTTGGTAATAGTGAAATGTGAGGTTAGCTGTTAGATCATAGATTTTACTTTAATTTTTTGTCCATTAGTCATTAATTACCGATGATGCAAATATATGCAATTTTAGCATTTTCTAAAGTTTTACTTTGAATTTAGCAATTTTGTCAAATAAAACCTTAAACTTTCATTGCTATTTATAATAGCTGCCATAGTGCTGTCAAAGCATATGGTTGTTAAAACACATAGTTCATTTGTTTCTAAGAGCGAGATACTCTGTATCACAATCTTTAATGTGATTTCATTAAGAATTTTTGTTATATTGTTCTATGGCACTCATAATAATAGGTATGATCCATTACGTAACAAGGCAGAAACATACCTATCAGGAAGTCATGAAGCCACTGACCTCAAAGTCTTTCTTTTAATTGAAGTATAGTTGATTTACAATATTGTGTTAGTTTCAGGTATACAGCAAAGTGTTATATTGTTATTTTTTTTCAGACTATATTTCATTACAGGTTATTACAAGATATTGAATATAATTCCCTGTGCTATATAGTAAATCCTTGTTGCTCACCTATTTTATGTATAGTAGTTTGTATCTGTTAATCCCATACTCCTAATTTTTCCCTCCCTCGTTCTCCCCTTTGGTAATCATAAGTTTGTTTTCTATGTTTGTGAGTCTGTTTCTGTTTTGTATATAGATTCATTTGTATTATTTTTACATTCCACATATAAGTGATATCATATACTATTTGAATTTCTCTGTCTGACTTACTTCACTCAGAATAATATTCTCTAGGTCCATCCATGTTCTTGCACATGGTAATATTTCATTCATTTTATGGCTGAGTAGTATTCCATTGTGTATATATATATACTATGTGTATATATATTCCATTGTATGTATATATATTCCATTGTGTGTATATATACACACACACACACAACACATTTTCTTAAGCCAGTCGTCTGTTGATGGGCACTTGGGTTGTTTCCATGTCTTGACTATTGAAGATAGTGCTGCTATGAACATTGAGGTGCATGTATGTTTTCGAATTAGAGTTTTCATTTTTTTCTGGATAGATACCCAGGAGTGAGGTTGCTGGATCATTTGGTAGTTCTGTGTTTAATTTTTTGGGGGAACTGTTTTCCATGGTGGCTGCACCAATTTACATTACCAAAAACAGTGTAGGAGGGTTCCCTTTTCTCCATACCCTCTCCAGCATTTATTATTTATAGACTTTTTGATGATAGCCATTCTGACTGGTATGAGGTGATACTTCATTGTGGTTTTGATTTGCATTTCTCTAATAATAAGAGATGTAGAGCATCTTTTCATGTGCCTTTTGGCCATCTGTATGTCTTTGCAAAAATGCCTACTTAGGTTTTCTGCCCATTTTTTGATTAGATTGTTTGCTTTTTTGCTATTGAGTTGTATGAGCTGTTTGTAGATTTTGGATATTAACTTCTTCTTTGTCACATTGTTTGCAAATATTTTCTCCCATTCCAAAGGTTGTCTTTTCATTTTATTGGTGGTTTCCTTTGCTGTGCAAAAGCTTTTAAGTTTGATTAAGGTCCATTTATTTATTTTACTGACCTCAGAGTTGTTATGCCTTAGTCTCCATGGAGTGGCTATTCTGAATATACCTAGATTTTGACTTCCAAAATCCTAGAGCCTCCTGCCTCATATAGCTATTTTGGAAGACTATAAGAGAGACTTAATATTTCCTTTCTAGCACTTGTCACAAACCTGACATTATATTATGTTAATTATATTATATCATATTAATTTTATGATTGTATGCCACCTATGATAGCATGTTAAATATAGGTATGCTTTAAGAAACATGCAGTTGTCTTTATTGTTCACTGTTGAGTCTCCAGAGCATATGGTGATCAATGTAATTGTTGAATGAATGAATAAATAAGTGAATGTGTGGTAGGAAGAGAAACATTTCCTCATTTATAAGAGTATGGATTTAGATCCTTGGGATTGTCACAAAAGAGCTATGATCACCAGACCTCCTCAGTTATATCTTAAATGTGCTTCTCATAGAAACAATATCATATATATTAATTATATATTACGTATGTTGATAGCTATTTGTGAGACTTATGACCTAGGAGCCCAACCTCTTTTAATAAAAGCTTTTTATTATGGGATATTATTTCCAAGATTCAGATAGGTTAGTTACAAATAATATGGGAGTGCTACCTTTTCATAAGCTAAACTGCCTAAACCCATGTTATCCAAATCAGTTGATAATAAATTGCCATAAAATGACTATATGCCCTTAAAATTAAATATTAATACACTATTTGTTTGCAGCCTTCCTGAGTTTCTACATGACACACCAGCCATTCTTCTCTTATTAATAATTGAAATTACATGAACTTGAAGTTCAAATACTGTGCACAGTTTACTTCAGAAGCCACATCAAGTCCATTCCAGGAGACATCATTCATTCCTTCCTTTTCATAGGCAAAACCCAACAGGCATTTCCTAGAATATAGACTAGTTATGCCACTCATCAACCAGTGATTGGAAAATTAAATTCAAAGCACTCTCTAAATCAAAACCCATAAACTACCCTCTATTATCACTTATGTTTCATTAAAAGAGAGAATTCTAATACTAAAAATAATAAGCATATAATCCCCAAATAAAGAATAATCCATTAAATTGAACAAATTGGGTTTTATGAAATACCTACTACATTTTTCTCATTTCTTTAAGAATTAGTGAAGACTTTGTCACAGTCCATTGGTTAACATTTGGAAATGGTATAAAATTTGTATCTTCACTTACAGACTGAAACACTTTAAAACACTCCAGGGTTTTTAAAAATCTGCCATGCTTCCTCTGATTTGAACGTAAATTCACCCCACTCCATATGTGAACATATAAACAAATTAAAGTGTAAGTGTTTTTCTAGAAAACCTTTACATTGCTAAGGTGTTTACCATTCTTTCTAACTCAAGGTATGCACCCAGACCCTAGCTGGTAGATTGAATAAAAAACTGTACTAAGTATACAGTTCATCTTTGAAGAGTATACAAAATAAATAGTTTAGAATTGATTCTAAGCAAAAAAAAAGTTATTTTTCTGTAGAATTAAGCTATCTGAACACACTACAATTACATAGGACTAATATGAGGATGTCTAGAGCAAGTTGGGCCTGACTGAATAATTTTAACCTTAAGATTCCCATCTAAGGTTTAATCGTACTCCTTAGGCTTTAGCAAAATAGAATCTAAGTGAGACTTTAATCTGAGAACTTAATGGACTATAGACTCTCCTTTGAACTCTGAGTACTGATAGTAATGTTCATGCCCAATGCACTCTTCCTTTGTTTTTCCAAATCTCTAACATGCTCAGAAACACATCCACATACAGACACACAGATACGCACAACCCAGTACTAGATACAGAAAAACACTCAGAAGATGTCCAGAACTAAATATGTCAATGTGCTAGGAGTCATAATAAAAATATCACATGCTAGAACCCTGTGAAAGGGTTTTCTGGAATTAAACCAGTATTTGAACTTTTCTTCTTATCCCTGGGGACCTGACTTTATTTCTACTTCTGGATCTTAATTTTTTTCCTGGATTATGATTTCTGAACTTTTCTCACTTTTTGGTGCCCTCTTTCATTTATTCAACAAAATAACACTTACTGTAAATCTATTTTGTCCTAGTACTTTGTACATTATAAATGGAGAAATGAAAGACAAACTCCATGCTGTTCATAGTCTAATGGAGAAAACAGGCTGTACCTATTAATTCATAAGCATTATCATTCATTCACTTACTATGTGCCAGTGACTGTATTTGGCATTGCAGAATCAAATACGGATATCTTATCTCCACTTTCAAATGGTTTAAAGCCCGGATTTTAATACATTTGTTTGTTCCATCCTACTTCTGGCCGCAGTAGTATTTGCCTTTCCTGGGCTTAGATGTCTTCCAGGTTGGTGCATATTGTCATAGCCAGCATAACTGAAGAAGGAGGCCATTTATGTAAACAAGTGATGTTCCCCAATGGTTTTATTTCATCTTTTCTTGTTTAACCTTATTAAACATGATGGCAGTCTTCATTATTCAAGCTGGGCTATATATTCTGATTAAGGGGAGTATCACTTTTCTAAGACCGGTGTCTGAGGTTAACAATTACTCTATTGCTTTTCCTAATGAGTTTCAATATATCATGGAAAAAATGGAGACTTGTTTCATAGTGATACCCATGTAAGTATTGAAGCATGCTACTCCTTGCTGTTTCTCCTGCCTATCTGTAAGGAGGAAAGACCATATCACGTTGTGTTTTTCTTTGTTCCCACATATGGTGAAGGCATTGAGCCCTTTATAAGTTAATACAAATCCATTATCTGATTCCTCAAGTTTCCTGGGTCATTTTCTGAGTACATTTCTTTAAATTTTTCCTTATTGCTGAAACTCTTAATTTCTTTTCTGTTTTAGCATGTCTTTAGCCAAACAAAACTGCAGCCAACACCATGGGCTGCTTTCATTTTACAGTAATAGATGTATAAGCATTCAAGAACTGAAATACTATTTTGACTTTCATTTATATTTAAAAAAAAGGGTTACATAGACCAGCAGATAGGAGATTTTGAATGATCATTCATTCTGTGTAACTGTCATAGACAAAATGTAAAAAAAAGTAGATTAAAAAACTTTAAAAAATTAAAGTGTAAATTAGGTCTCTACTAAAATGGTAGTAGTTTTCTCACAGAAAAGAAAAACTGAATGAGATTCAAGAATCATGAAGGAACATCACATTAATTTGATTTTTAGTATATTTAAAAGAACACTGTGTATTTAGATTACAATTGAGGGAAAGAAAACAATTCTTTTTAATCCAACTCAAAATTTTTTTCTGTATATTTCTAAACCTGAAACTTGGGCCTCATCTGGGCCTTATACTAAGAGAAGGTATAGTTTTGAACATTTTATTTAGCTTTCTAGAATATCTGTTAGCTATTAACTGTTAGTTGTGTAGCAAACAGAACAATAAATGGAAGTCAGTGACAGTTATTTCCTATAATTATGGATATATCCTTTATCATATACAGAGTCCTGTTTGCTCCTCTACAAGTAGACACAGAAATATCAAATATTATCTAAGATTATGTAGGCTAAAAAATTCTATGTTTCTGTACGATAACTAGACTTACTTGTTATCTACATTTGCTCCATTTATGCTTCCTATTACTAGAATATATTGGTGAAAGGGATTGTGTTGATAAGCAGAGAAAAAGGCAATTAAAAACTTGTTTCAGTTTTAAGATTAAAATCCCAATGCAAAATTAATTTCACTATTCCCATTTGTGGTCACTAACCTAAGGAAAAAAAGACCTCAAGATGATTAAGGGACAATCTAGGAAGATACAGAAAAAATATAGGCAGAAGATTCAAGTAGGAAGAACAAACATAAGATTTCTCTTCCCTACTGCTGTAATTTCACTAATGCTGTAAAGGTTTTATATTTGCTTAGAACTCTTAGCATTCTCAGAAAAATGCATTTTCACAGTAATCCTCAAATTTAAAAAATCCTCAATAAAATGCAACAAAATATTTAGATTGAGTTGATAGAAAATTTCTATAAATATTAGTCAATCACTGTCTTCAACTAGCATGCCCTGTTATAAAACTCTACAGTTTAATGTAGGTCAAAATTAAATTTGCATTAAACTAATGATCAAAAACATGTAAAAATGAATGCTAAAAATTTGGAATTGCCATCTTAGAACTATCACTAAACATTGAAAATGTTCATATTAAGTTTTTGGTAAAAATGTGTACTTTTACTTAAGGATCTATTTTTGTTGAGAGCAGTTTTTTGGTCAGAAAAGACTCAACAAATTCAGAAGGAAGAAACTGCAGTGGATCCCTGGCTGTTCCTTCTTTTACTTCCACCTCAAAGAGAGAAGCCCTGGGGTTCTGAAAAATAAAGTTGTTCTGTATGGAAGTTATAGCTTCTGACTGGACAACACAGTAACTGTATACGCCCTCCATTTCTACAGTGTTGGTAATATAGCTATGGCAAGTGGATGCTGTGAACTTTAGTCTGTGATGGCAATATAATCACTTAAACTTGAATAAACTCAAAGCCCTAATGTGGCTGTTTTCCAACAAAAACTGAGATGGAAATTTGTGTTGAATAGCCACTGATTACAAGAATGTGATTAACATGAGATATGGAATTGATTACGGGTGCTGTTGTGAAGGCCTACACCAGAAATGTAATATCTTTTATTGAAAAATGAGGGCAGCATAAAGACCAGAGACCACAGACAACATTATGTTTTCTGGTATATTTTATAGGCTGGATAAATAATCCAGAGTTGCAAATGATTTACTGAAATCTTTTTTTTTTTTTTTTTTTTTGCCAGAATGGCAAGTGTATAATTGTATCTATTTTGCCTGAAATGTTAAGTGCACCAGAGGTTAGCACCAGAGATTAATCTACTTTATTTTCATTAAATTGAATCCCAAGTGGAATAGTTCTTTTCCTCATTTACTGAAGCTTTCATACTGCTTTGAGAAGAAGACTTCTCCACATAATTCTTAGCTATTTATAATAGGACAGTATTTATATTAAAGATAGTAGTAATGTCACTCTAAAATTTTAAAGTGTTATTGAGAATATGTATATTTAAATAACACTCGGAGGACCATTTCTAGCATCTTGTAATACTGTCATGAAAGAATTCTTCATTGTGAGTGTATGTGTGTGTGTGTGTGTGTGTGTGTGTGTGTGCAACATAGAAACATGACTCATTAGATCTTAAAATCTCTGTGGTAAATCTGTACTTTTACTTATTTAAGTATGTAATTGAGATCACAGTCATCTCTTTAGAAAGATATAAACTCACAGACTATGTGAACTTTTGTAATTGTACACAAAAGATTATCTGTATTACCACAGTTTTACAAGTTATCAAATGTTGGACTGCCTACCTCTTGGTATAACAGGATAGAAAATATACAGTGCTAAGCTACTATCACATAAAAATGGAGGTGTCTCAATGTATTGTATAAAATGGAACTAAACTAGATCAGTGGTTTATAAATCTATTTTTAGCTGCTCCTTTTAAAATTTTAGTTCATGGCACAAAATTACTGACAAACTCGATAACTTGTCATATTTAATGGGACTGCTTTTTGATTAAACACTGATGAGATCATTTAAGATTTTAATTCAGTTTATTAATTTGTTAATTTCAGACATACCTATTCACTTAGCTCGTTCTGCCTTTTAAAATTATTATTGACAAGTTGATGTTTGAATTTGTTTTCCTAGGTAAACTTTTCAGGAAAAAGCCAAATAAAAGCTTGAAGTATTCATGATATATTTTAACATTTTATGTAATATGAAACTGTTTACTATATACCATCTTAAAAGTGGAATAACAACAAATGTATAAGCAGTTATTATATGTACATTTTCTTTTTTGTTTTTAAATTATGTTCATTATAATATTTTTCTAAGAAATACCTTTTTGTTTAAATCATAAACTTCTCTGTCAACATTTTACTAACGTACTTTTGATTTTTCCAGTCTCTATGTCATTTCTTGTGCGCTTGGATATTTTTTAAAGAATAAATGAAGAAAGAATCCATATTTTTTCTTTCTTTCCTTTTTGAAAAAAAAATTACTGACTGCAACATTAAAGAAAAAAATATGAATTGTTTTTCCAGGTGAAAAAAATCTCTTCTTTACCATTCATATTTAGTGTTGTAAGCAGATGCTCAATTGTCTACAAATTTCTCTGTGAAAGTACTCATATAAACTTGAAAGTTTTCATCTCTATATTTCTCAAGTGCTTTCGTTTCACAAATTGAATTTGAGCCCATAAATACTTGTACTATTCTATGGGCAATAAAGTAATTGACTTCAGCTTTATTTCATACATAGAAAATTAATTGACTCATTTCTAGCAATATTGCTACATCATACTCATGAATTTTAAAGATGCTTTAAACAGCTCAAACACCTATTTGATGCAATCCTTTTTTCCACTAACATACTATTGAGGAAATGTAACAAGATAGTTAATTCAAATGATTTTTGCTGAAAGTTGATACATTTTGTCATATTTATTTTACTAAAAAACATAGCTATTAAAGAGATTGAATTTCTGAAACAGAAACTACTACTACATATTTCTTTCTTTTTAAACCATTTTGCCTTGTGGTTGTGCATAAAAAACTGAGCTACTTCTCTTGGTCAATGGACTTGTGTGGTCTTGATCAAAAAGTCAGTAAACTGACCAAGGAAGGATGGGTGCTAGAATTCTACAAGAAAGGTCCACAATTTTATCTTTTGAAACATAAATACCTAGTTCATTAGGTAATGAAACATTTTCTCTTTTGTTGGTTAAAATGACCTCATGTGCCAGTATATTTTATACATTAAAATTTTAACCCTTCAAAAGGAGCAAATGTTAATTAATAACAGGGACTTCCAATCTTAGACATTAATTTGGCACTAATTAGTGTATCAATCTCTCTGGATCTCAGTTTACTCCTCTGCAAAATGATGTGGCTGTGTTCTGTATGATTATGTCACACATATAGTGTGTAATGAGAAAATTAATCTTCTCAAATGTAGGTTGACTAGCTGTAGCTTGGACCTATTCTTCCTGTATTGTATTATAGTCTTGAGGTTTTCACACATTCTATGATTACCTTTGAATTACAGTAAAATTTCTTTCAAAGCATTATGACCCAAGGTAAAGTTTGGTCTTCTACTTGACTCTCACTGTTTAAGCATTTGGGCAGCCACTGGGCAAGCAGGTGGACTAGGCACTCATATTTGTGTTCAACATGCACTGGTCTTAATAATACAGTATTTCTTTCTAATGAGGAATGGCCTCTAGTGGACAGTAACACATCAAAGGTAGTAAGAACAAACAAAAAAGTCTGCCCCAACAATAATAGGATTCCTCATTTTTTCTGCCATTAATCATGTTCCTAAGTCACTTATTCTTTAAGGACTTTTCTGGTTCATTTTCTCTCAGAGGAATTGTCCTGGATTGAATGTATTAGGTAATGGCAAACTTCTGCATGCACACACAGACAAATGAGCTCAACTGTACATGCAACAGGGAGGAAAAACATAATGATTTTATGTAAACATAGCAAGTCTTATAAAGTATTATGGGGAAGAATATTCATAATAGTTTATCATGCACATGGGAAAAATGAGAAAATAAGCAATTCATTTAGGTTCTTATTTGAGTATATTTTACCTAATTTTAATCAAAATTAAAATTAGGTAGCAAAATTGAAAAAAAATGAAATAATGAAACTAAAAATCTGATATTAAAAATATAAATTACTATAAAAAACTGGACATTAATAGAAAGAAAAACAAAAGATCTTTGGTGTGTTAGAAGTTTCTGATTTTTTATATTGTATTTCATTTGATTCTTGCAAGAGCAGGAAGCTTCCAGAAATTCTAAACTTTAGGTAAACATATGATGTGGTAGCAATTGGAATGTTTTGCTCACTAGTTAAAATGGGTAAAATGCCCGACTTCCGAATTTGAGCACATAGTCAAACTCTTTCCCAGGCAATTTCTAAGATCATGGAGAAGTACTACTGTTTTAAGAACAACAGTAATTAGTAATTTGAGGTCAGGATATCTTCAGTGAAGTTAGCAAACACACTACACACACACAAAGAAAATAAAAAATAAATGATATCTAACAATATTTCGAATAAAATGAGAAGCCTAGAATTAGTTTCTTTTGGAGCATTTCAAAATGCATTATACAAAATATTGTGATATTAAAGGATAATGGACAGTTATCCCTATATTCAAAGAAGCATTTATGTGGTAAACAAGGTTTGTTACAAAGTTATGCTTTGGACACTTCAGAGTAAAGCTGGGAGCAGTTGATTCCTAGCTATATTTTAACATCGCTCTGCCAAAGAAAATCATTAAGATGGTCCTAATTTTGTTTGACTGAAATAGGGGAGAAGGTATAGTGCCACTAACTGATATGCTACATCCTGGGCTTTTAATTTGTATCGAATGTTGAAGAAGGCTAGTGAGTGAAAAATAAAAACTGATATGTTAAAACATTTCGTGCTAAAAAATATCTAACATATCTAAACTAAGCTGTAAGTTATAACTGGGAAAATGTAATGCTAAAGAAAAAGAGTCCTATAGGTTAATATGAAAACTAAACTAAAAATAATTGTATGATTGGAATAAGCAAATGTCTTAAAATAAATTTTCTAGAGGTTTTTACTGAAGACTAATTTTCAAAAATATGAACTTATAAACTTTCCTTTATTTGAATATATAAAGTTCAGACAATTTACAAAATTTATTTTTCTTCAAACAAAAACAAAAGGCAAATCATATAGTTATTTATTTACCATGTTTGAATTATTTCAGATTTCATATTAACATATATCTCTGGACTTAGGAGGGATATGTATGTGTTTGATATTAATTCATTCATTATAAAATATTTACTGAGTGCCCTACTCTGTGTCCTGTGGTGTCAGACTCTGAGGTATAGAAGAGAAAAAGAAAATTGTCTTTTCTTTCATATCCATGTTTAGAATATTATATATAGGGAAAGAGAGAGAGAGAGAGAGAGAGAGAGAGAGAAAGAGAAAGAAAGAAAGAAAGGAAGAAAGAAAGGAAGGAAGGAAGGAAGGAATAAAAGAAAGAGAAAGAGAGAAAGAGAAAGAAAGAGAGAAAGAAAGAAAAGAAAGAAAGAAAAAGAAAGAAAAAGAAAGAAAGAAAGAATTATTATTCATGGTTACATCATGTCTGAAAAAAAATGTGAATTTAGTAACAACAGAGTGGAGTAGCAATCAATGCAGTGAATCAAGGAATCCCACACGCAAACCCAGACTTCAAGGACAGAAACATGCTAATAAGAAGGCAGAGGTACAGACAGGCAGAAGGGATACTCAGATGGTATCAGGGTGGTATTTTGTGAGCTTGGGAAAATCTGGTCTTCGGTTTTCTCATTTCTAAAATGAACAATAAGACCAGGTCTTTCAAGGCCACTTCTGATGTTTTATACTCAATATTAGATGACTGGGATAGAGGGTTTCAGTTCTCACTCGAAATTATGGTAATCAGTATGCCAGTGGTTAAGTCTTGGTTTATACATCTAGATACTGTAAGAGCTGGGACTAATTCTAGAGCTCCAGGCTGATAATCTTTCCTCTGTACAAGACCAGTCAAGTATTTATATGCAGGCCTCTACTACAAAATTTCTGACCACTGTACTTTAGCCTTAATAAATTAATCTCTGTATAGATGCATAATAATGAAAACAGAACTAGATAATAGGCACCCCCATAACTTGAAAGGTCAAAATCGACCCCATTTGCTTAATGATTCTTTATGTGTATTTGGGGACACAATGTAAGGGGAGATTTTACTTTAGGCTGTGTCTCCTGAATCAGTGTTTTAAGTTGTGAAAGTAAAAGAAGTGATATATAAGCTAGGGGATTGGAAATGAAATCAATGCTAACAAGATAAGAGGCAATAGGAGCTTGGGGCAAGAAACCAAACAGGGCAATGAGAGGCAGGCAGGGAGAAAATAGTTCTTAATTGCTTTGGGTAGGGTAAGTGGGTAACTCCATGATACACATATGGATATGAAAATAAGTCTTTTTTCTTTTGCACTTCTCTGATCAATGTGGCTGACTTGTGATGCCTGGCCAAGCATGGGATTAGAATGCAACTGACTTGGAGTTCTCAGTGGCCAGTGGTAAAAGGAGCAAGCCCAAGCATTTGAGAGAGAAATCAAGCCAGCCCAAGC